>NC_053490.1:395238762-395403762 GCF_905171775.1 Rana temporaria | reverse complement strand
TTTTTTTAATTAGATTATTTCAAGGTTAAGCCTAAATTTAGACACAAAAAACAATGGGCACAAGGGACATGACACCAGTAATCTAATGTGTCCCATATGCTGGTTCCTGGATTCTTTGCAATCTTCTTCTTCCAGCCACCACTGTTGTAACATAACAACATGGCAAAGTTAACAAAGCAGAGACAGCAGTGACAGGCGCTCATCAAGAGTGCCCATCTATACCCACCCTTTCTGCCCAGCACCACTGTAACTACAGCTTCTATGTAGGATATATATATGATACATGATTGAAAGGTAACACTGAGAAATGTAGGCCTAAAAAACAAAGCAATTCTTACATAGATGGTAGAAACATTCACAAAACCATGTAAAAGATTCAGAGATAAACACATGGGGCCAGATTCTCAGAGGAGATACGACGGCGTATCTCCAGACACACCGTCGTATCTCTGAGGCCCCATACACACCATAGAATCTATCCGCAGATAAATCCCATCAAATGGGTTTCTGCGGATAGATCCTATGGTGTGTACACGCCAACGGATATTTATCCGCAGAGAAATCTCCCCTGGGATCGATTTCCAGCAGATGGATATTTGCTGACATGCACAACAAATCCATCTGCTGGAATCCATTCCAACGGATGGATCCGCTCGTCTGTACAGACTTACCGGATCCATCCGTCTAAAGGGATTCCCCGCACGCGTCGTAATGATTTGACGCATGCGTGGAATTCCTTATATGACAGCGTCGCGCCCGTCGCCGCGTCATAATAGCGGCGACGGCGCGACACGTCATCGGCAGAGGATTTCAGCGCGGATTTCAATGCGATGGTGTGTACACGCCATCGCATAGAAATCCTCTGAAATCCTCGAGAGGATTTATCCGCGGATACGGTCCGCTGGACCGTATCTGCGGATAAATCCTCTCGTGTGTATGGGGCCTGAGTCTGGCCGGTCGTATCTATGCGCCTGATTCTTAGAATCAGTTACGCATAGATATCTATTAGATCCGACAGGCGCAAGTCTCTTACGCCGTCGGATCGTAACTGCATATTTACGCTGGCCGCTAGGAGCGTGTACGCTGATTTACGCGTCAAAATATGTATGGCCGTCATTCCCGCGTCAAAATTTGAAAAAGTTACATCGTTTGCGTAAGTCGTGCGTGAATGGGGCTGGATGTCATTTACGTTCACGTCGAAACCAATGACGCCCTTGCGTCGTGTGGGTTTTCTCTGGGTACTCTGGTTTCCTCCTACACTCCAAAGACATGCTGATAGGTTAATAGACTATTGTTTAAATTGGCCCTAGTATGTTTATGTATGAATGTGAATTAGGAACCTTAGATTATAAGCTCCTTGAGGCCAGGAACTGATTTGAATGTATAATACATATGTAAAGCTCTGCGTAAATTGACGCCGCTATATAAGTACCTATAAAAAATAAATTAATTAATTAATAAGTATACAGTATATATATATATATATATATATATATATATATATATATATATATATATATATATACATTTATTTTAGCTTATTTGAGATTTTTTTAATTAGATTATTTCAAGGTTAAGCCTAAATTTAGACACAAAAAACAATGGGCACAAGGGACATGACACCAGTAATCTAATGTGTCCCATATGCTGGTTCCTGGATTCTTTGCAATCTTCTTCTTCCAGCCACCACTGTTGTAACATAACAACATGGCAAAGTTAACAAAGCAGAGACAGCAGTGACAGGCGCTCATCAAGAGTGCCCATCTATACCCACCCTTTCTGCCCAGAACCACTGTAACTACAGCTTCTATGTAGGATATATATATGATACATGATTGAAAGGTAACACTGAGAAATGTAGGCCTAAAAAACAAAGCAATTCTTACATAGATGGTAAAAACATTCACAAAACCATGTAAAAGATTCAGAGATAAACACATGGGGCCAGATTCTCAGAGGAGATACGACGGCGTATCTCCAGACACACCGTCGTATCTCTGAGTCTGGCCGGTCGTATCTATGCGCCTGATTCTTAGAATCAGTTACGCATAGATATCTATTAGATCCGACAGGCGTAAGTCTCTTACGCCGTCGGATCGTAACTGCATATTTACGCTGGCCGCTAGGGGCGTGTACGCTGATTTACGCGTCAAAATATGTAAATCAGCTAGATACGCAAATTCATGAACGTACGCCCGGCCGACGCAGTACAGTTACGCCGTTTATGTTAGGTTTTTCCCGGCGTGTAGTTACCCCTGCTATATAGTGGCGTAAGTGCGGCGTACCAATATTAAGTATGGCCGTCATTCCCGCGTCAAAATTTGAAAAAGTTACGTCGTTTGCGTAAGTCGTGCGTGAATGGGGCTGGATGTCATTTACGTTCACGTCGAAACCAATGACGCCCTTGCGTCGTACTTTGGAGCAATGCACACTGGGAAATTCCACGGACGGCACATGCGCCGTTCGGGAAAAACGCCAATCACGTCGGGTCAAGCCTGATTTACATAACACACGCCCACCTCTTCACAATTTGAATTAGTCGGGCTTACGCCGGCCTATTTACGCTACGCCGCCGCAACTTTTTTTGAGAATACGGCACTTGCCTGTAAAAGTTGCGGAGGCGTAACGTAAATAGGATACGTTACGCCCGCACAAAGTTACGCCAATCTACATGAATCTACCCCATGGTAAGTAAGCAACCTGCCATCTCTAAGTGGGTTTCAGTGTGGATCTTCATATAAACACAAAGCGAATGGAAATGCAGGTGGCTTTTATTATAAAAGCTCTCTACTGTTAATAAAACTACATAATACTATTGACTTTTATTTAAAAACAATATGTGTTAAAGTTAACCTTTGTAATCAACGTATATTCTATTTCTGTCAGGAGAAGATAATGTTCCAGGAAACAATTTTCATTACAATAATGGGCTTGTCCTATGGAAAACCATGCACCACCTTTACATATCTTATTAATGGTGGAAAAAGAGATAAGAATTTCAAACAACACAAAAAAGGCTTCTCAATTTAAATGAAATTAAGCAGCTTTCTTGATTCCTATGTGCTGGTTTATAGTTATAGTAATGATAACGGATAATCTACCCTTTCAAGCTTATTGCAGGAAATGTCCCACCTAATACATTACTAACACTACATTTTTAGATATAAATATGTGAATTCTGTGTATTTAGCTACATGAAGTAAACTATGGCCTCGTATACACGATCAGAATCTGGGATCCGACTGACTTTTTCCATCGGAAATTCCGACCGTGTGAATTCCATCGGAGATTACATAGAGAACATGTTCTCTTTTCCTCCGATGGAATTCCGTTGGAATTCTGATGTGAATTTGGTCGGACAAAGGTCCGATCGTGTTTACAGGGCATAAGGCATGCAGCAGCTCATAATGTAAGCCTCATCCGGTCCTAAATGTTTTAAGCTACCAATGGTGCTGAAGTGCTGATATCTTGCTGTACCTATGCTAGGCCCTATTCACACTTGCAAATTAGACAACAGTATTTGCAATTAACTGTGGAAGACCCAGCAAGGGTTCTATGCCATCAGCTGCATGTAGGAAGCCCCATTGAAAGGAATTTGAGGGTGACTGCTCCCGTAGCCTTTCATAGTCGATCTCATGTAACAGCTTACCTTCAAATTATTGACCCTGGACCCAGACAGTCTGCGTCCAAAGTCGATCATCTGCAGATAACCATTGCATGAGCTACTACATGCAATCATCACTAATAGCTGCGGGAGCTGTCAGCCTCCCATTGCTTTCAATAGAGCACCCTTTTTGCAGATGATCGCAGGGAACCTCCGCTGGCTCCCCTGCAGATAATCACAAATGGCTCCATTTGCAAGTGAGAATGGGGCCAGACCCCTCATGTTATTTAAATTTCCTGTGGATGTGAATTTGATTTAATTATTATGTTAAATAAAGATTAACCGGTTGCCTTTGGCCAGCCTCTTATCTCTCTGGGTGGACGTCATATGATGTCCTCCCAAGTCATGTCTCGCCCGCGCTCACGGGGATGTGCTGCAGCATGATCTAGCCCGCTGCCGGTACCATGTGACCTGTTGTAACAAATTACAGCTGGTCGCATGACAGTTGTATATATTAGATGGCTTACTTTCAAGCCATCCATTGTGTACCATTGAGTTGCTGGCTGTGATTGGTCACGGTATCTTACAGGGAGATCAAATAAAGTGGAAAGGGTAGCAACCTTCAAAGTGCAGAGCAATGTGAACCAATGGGTTCTTTAAATAAACATGCATTCAACAGGTTTGAACAATGGCAGCTGAGTGCTTTATTGTAAATGTACGGGACCTTTATACCTTAATGGTATCTCATCTGTAGACAAGCACAGACAGCAGGCTTTAGGTAGCCATCAAAAGTTGATGACTAAAAATAACTTACAAATTAGCACTTTGGTTGTATAATAACATATAGTACACAAGGAGAGCAAGGCTCAACTATCTGGACTGTCAGAGCTGGATTACCGGTGCTCAGGCTGGAGAAACATCACACATCACAGGTCATCTGGATAGGTTGTAGAGCAACCCATTTAAAAGCAAACTGAAAGATCCATTAACTATCATGCTTAAAAACAAGTTTCAAGTTGTTTAAAACATGCCTTACTTCTTAGTATCTTGTATAATGGATTTAAGAAGATTGTAAATTCCTTTTAGAATTATCTTTAAAGTAAAGGTCCAGTCAAAAGATAACTAAGCTTAAATATACTGTCTCACCCCAATTCTAAGCCATATGTCAATCGCCCTGTAAAAGAAAGATGTGTATACTTACTTAATCTAAGGGTGCTCTTGTCCTGCCACATGATCTAGTCCCATAGCCCACTTCAGTGTAGATGAGGGACAGCAGACAACAGATGTGCGATAGTAAGCCTATGGGTAATGTCACCTCCCAGGCTCTGCAGCTGTTGTAGCTGCTCTATACTCTTCATAGAAGCTGGCTGCTGCAAGGTAAGTATGCATATCTTTCCTTTGCAGGATGGGTTAGCACAGGATGGGGGTGGGAGTGGGTTTAGGCTTAGCTAGCTTCAGACCAGACTTCCACTTTAAGTCATGCAATTGTCCAATATATTAAGCAGAGAGGACTGAGCTGGGGGGTGGGCAGTAGGGCAATTGTCCCCTGGGTCAAATAAGTACAAATAATATATTTTGGGCTGGTGGACATGAGTGGAGATACTTCCTCATCCAGACCTCAATTAAAGCAGGGCATGCAGTCTTTGAAAGTTGCTCGGTGTTATATAACCACCTGACCCTTGTTCAGACCTGTAATCGTTTTATATCTACCTATTTTGTGACTCTAATATGTTATATGACCAAATGCAGAAGCTGAAAAGAAGGTAAATGTAAGGAGAATATAAATAATTAGTTGTCCCCATTTTCCCCCCAAATTTTTTTTTGCAATGAAACCATGATTTTTTTTTTGTATTTTATTGAGTTGAATCCATATCAATTCCCAGAACAGCAGTCATTATTTTTAGCTCATAAAATACTTCCATGTTTACAATTCATCATCTATTATCCTCTTTTCAGCTTATACTGTATACTGTATATCAGGGCTCAAGTCCTGCCGGAACACGTGGGAATGGAGTTTCTGCACTTTTTTCACAGCAGGAACGCAGTTTCCTTTGCAAGACTAGAGCAGCCGAGAGCAGCCGAGCCGCCCAAGCCAATCCTTCACTAAGCGGCGATGCCCAGCTCGAGTCACTGTCAGGGGCAGGCTAACCTTAGTAATCCTTTATGTTACTGGCCGCTTCCTGTATATGGATTCATTGGGTAGTGTGCGGGTATTCCGTCACTTCCTTGATGCCGCAATGTCTCCTGGGAGCTTTTGTCATTGTTCCCAGGAGACATTGCGGAGGTCTGTCACGAGTTATCGCGGGAATTAGAAAGAACTTGCTTCTTTCTAAATCCCGCGATAACTCAAGGCACACCTCCGCAATGTCTCCTGGGAACAATGACAAAAGCTCCCAGGAGACATTGCGGCATCGAGGAAGTGACGGAATACTCGCACATTACCCAATGAATCCATATACAGGAAGCGGCCAGTACCATAAAGGATTACTAAGGTACAGTGGATCGAAAAAAAAAAAAACATGCGGTTTAGTAATTATGCATGTGAGCGTATCATTTATTTATTTTTTGGTGGGGGAGTGGATCTTGGGTGGGAGTTTCCACACTTTTTTCCCCAGGACTTGACCCCTGCTGTATATGTTAAAAGGTGTGTTACAGACAACATTGACTTTTAACCACGGCCACTAATCACAGGGGTACTGCGCCCCACTTGGTTGAGTGAAATTCCCTTAGTACCTACCATGAAAAAGCCATTTGGTTTTGTTTGCCTACCAGGTCAAAAGCTCCTAGTTCACTCTTGCTGTGACTCTAACCTAATTGAGCATCTCTTCATCCACTCATTATAAATTTGTATTATTATTAATTATTTGTATAGCAGTTTACTTTTTTAAGGTACTGAGTCTGTAAATAAATACATTTGAGTTGCAACCCCTTTGACTATTTCTGTGCTTAAGAAGACACCATGGAAGAGTGTAGTTGTTGGTCAGATTTGTATTGCATTTTTGTCAAATTCAAATATTCAGTTTCTATAAACCTAGCCTTTCAGTTCATGGTTCTACAGATCAGTGTGATGATAGCTTGTTTTGTTAAAAGGAGAGATCTATATCTATACAGTCTTGATAAATGACTTTCAGCCACAAATATCCCGATTTGCATGCTTGCAAATTGGCTTACATCCATCTCTGTTCACAATAGGTAAGTGTGAGTGACTGGACCACAATGGATTTGGATGCGGTGCGGTGCAGGCCACCCCAGTTTGTAAATGTCTTTTAGGTAGATTCAGGTACGTTGGCGTAACTTTGCGGTGGCGTAGCTTAAGGTATTTAAGCTACGCCTCCGTAAGTTAGCGAGGCAAGTACATGATTCACAATGTACTTGCCTGCTAAGTTACGTCGGCGTAGCCTAAATCGGCGGGCGTAAGGGCGCCTAATTCAAATGTGTTTGAGGGGGGCGTGTTTTATGTTAATGGCGCTTGACCTCACGTTTTTTACATTTTTTTCTACTGTACATGCGCCGGGCGCCTACATTTCCCAGTGTGCATTGCGGCTAAGTACGCCGCACGGGCCTATTGATTTTGACGTGGACGTAAACGACGTAAATCCCGATTCACGGACGACTTAAGCAAACGACGTAAAAAAATCGAAATTTCGGCGGGGAAACGGCGGCCATACTTGACATTACTATTCCAATAGGGCCTAGCTCTAACTTTACTCGGCCTATCTCTTACGTAAACGGCGTAAAAGTGCTGCGTCGGCCGGGCGTACGTTCGTGAATCGGCGTATCTCCTCATTTACATATTCTACGCCGACCGCAATGGAAGCGCCACCTAGCGGCCATCCAAAATATTGCAATCTAAGATAGGACGGCGCAATCTTATCCGTCGTATCTTAGATATGTTTAAGCGTATCTCTGTTTGAGCATACGCTTAAACATAAGTCGGCGTAGATTCTGAGTTAGGTCGGCTTATCTACTGATAAGCCGGCCTCAGGCCGGGTACACACGGGCAAACATGTACGATGAAACCGGTCCGTCGGATCGTTTTCACCGTACATGTCTGCCCGGGGACTTCTGTACGATGGCTGTACTAACCATCGTACAGAAGTCCGCGCGTAAACAATACGCGGGGCGTGTCCGCGCCGTCGCCGTGACGTGGGTGGGCCTGCCTTTTAAATGCTTCCACGCATGCCTCTAAGTCATTCGACGCATGCGAGGGACGGCGGGCGCTCGGACATGTACGGTAGGTCTGTACTGACGACCATACATGTCCGAGCGGGCAGGATTCCAGCCGACGGTTTTAAAACAAGTCCAGGAATATTTGCCCGCTGGGAAAAGGCCCGGCGGGCAAATGTTTGCTGGAATTCTTCCCGCTCGCGCCTACACACGACCGAACATGTATGCTGAAACTGGTCCGCGGACCAGTTTCAGCATACATGTTTGGTCGTGTGTACGGGGCCTAACTCTTACTGAATCTACCTATTTGGATTTTGCACAATTCATTCACCTACTGGAAAACTATAATGCTGCACAATATAAAACATTGATTTACGTAGCTGCTTAGAGTCAGTAATTACAATGGCAACTTTTGCTATATCTTTTCCTCATTATTGTTTGGTTTAAATTGTTCTGGGGATTCCCTATAAACCCACAAAGCATTACACTTTAATTGTCTGATTTCAGCTTTTACAAAAACACTAATCCTTTGATACAGTTGGACAAGAATAGATTTAATTAGTGGCATAAAAAGGCTTTTGTAGGACTTAAAAGTACTTTTTTACATGTGTCTCCTTCACAAATGTTTTATGTCTTGCTGGAAGAGAGCTGGATGTTTATGACAAAACTAATTATTGCACATTGGTATTACTTTACTGATTTCATGAAAAAAAAAGCTGTTTTACAAAAAAAAGCTCCAGCCTAAGACAATATTCTTCATAGCTGAGCGGTTTTGCTCTCCAGCTATGGAATTTAATTTGGAAACTTTTACAATTTCTTGTTTCCTAAGCATGTCATTGTTTCTGTAAATTGTAATTCTTTAATGGTAAGTATGGTAATGAAGGGTTGATTTGCATTAGACTGCTAGTATTCTCAATTTCTATAATATTTTTTGAGGTAAGAAAGTCAACAGTGGAAAAGTAAATCCCCATGTTAGTTTACAAATCAATCCCTATGTTCCAGAAGAGCACCTTATATCCTAGGCCCAAGCTGTATGTAGCGTTACCCCCATAAAAGCCGCTTGAGTATTATTGGTTTTGTACTCTGTCTCTCAACCCCAAGAACAGTTTTAGCTCCTCTGACACACCTAGAAATAGTGTAAGTGCAACAAAACCAATGAAAGGCATATGTTATGATAAAACACAGAAATCGTCTTTACTGTGATGTTTCTCTAGTCTAGTGGTTCTCAACATTTCTAGTGCCATGGCCCCTTAATAAAATTTCCCAAGTTGTGGGGACCCCCAACAATAAAATTATTTTCGAAGTGTGGGCTGTCAGCACCCAAAGCAAGACAAGTAATTTGCACCCCCAACCCATGGACATTTAGCCCAGGTTCACACTGGGTACGATTTGCTTCGATTTGAGATGCGATTTCACATGTGAAATCACATCTCAAATCGGCAGGATTTGCCGGCAATTGTCGGCAATGACACCGTCCTAATCGGTGCGACGCTGCATCTGTGGTGCTGCACCGATTTCAAAAAGTAGTTCCTGTACTACTTTTTGCGATTTTGGGCCACGATTTACATTGACATCTGCACAGATGTCTCTTAAATCGCGGCCGAAATCGGGACTGCCAGCGGCTTCACTCCCGCAGCCCAGTGTGAACCAGGGCTCGCTGAGTCCCTTCCACTTTGAACAGTATTAAAACCTCATATGGTACATTTTAGGATGTACCACTGTTTGTTCTCCTTTCTTTCCCTTTTATCTCTCTATCCAAATTCTCCCCCCCCCCATCCCTCTCTCTAGTCACCTTTCTTGTTTTTTCTCTTATTCTCTCCCTTTTTCTTTCTTCTGCCCCCTCTTTTCCTCTCCCTTCCATGTATTCTCTATTTTTATTCCTTTTCTTACTCCTTAGTGGAGGGGGAATGGGGTGAGTGGCAGTGGTGGGGGGAGTTCTGATCAGCCAACTTAGGTGCTCTTGATCAAGGTCATCTGCTGATCTGAGAACTGTAGTGGGGACTTTTAATGGCAACTATAAATCACAGGTAGTGTTACCCACTGTGTCTCCGACTTTGTAGTGTCTCGTAGCAGTGACACCTATGCTGAAGTCAGGAGATAGGGTCTCCTCCAGCCCCTCCCATCTCAAAATCCTCACCAGTCAGCGGACATGTAGTCTCTGCCCCCAGCCATGCCGCGAACTGAATGGGCGGCTGTGAAGAGGCTGAGTGGGTGGCCTTGGGCTCCAGGAACACCCCAGCTGGGTGGCCACAGGCTCCAGGGACAGCCCTGCTGGGCAGCCGCAAGAAAGCTGGGAGAGTGGTGCGGGCTTCAGGAACAGCCCAGGATTTGGTGACCCCTGGCAAATCATCATTTGACCCCCAGGTTGAGAACCACTGCTCTAGTCTAAATAGTAACAAACAGTGGCAATATACCTCTGAATATTAGGAAAGTATATACTAAGTAAATCAACTGTATAGTAATAATAAGGTTCAAAGGATAAGCTCAAGTTTGAAACATGTTACACCCATATTTAGGGTGTAACATACAACATGATCACGGACATTCCAATCCTCTCTTCCACACCAGCTGTCACATTTTAAAATCAGATGATTGTGTGGGACTCCAACCACACAGCTGTGTCATCCATTCACAGAGATCTGCTTCCACCATGGCAGACATATTTTAGTTCTCAGTGAACAATTGGGGTGCTGATGAGCACCCTCGTCCTCCATTGACACTTCCTCCAGATTTCTAACAGAAAGCTGGAGGAAGTGTCTGAAGAGCCTGACATTGCACCTGCAATCCACTGATCGCAGGTACAATGCTTTGCAGGCCCATATACAGCCTGGACTTAGGATCTAAAGGGATTCCATAGGGACACAGGAATTGATGTGAAGGCTAAGTGTGGCACTTGTTGACACCATCATGTGCTTGAACTTCAGCATTATTGATACCTTAACCACTTAAGGACGATATACGTCGGCAGAATGTCACGGGTGGGCACAGGCACGTACAGGTAAGTCGCCTTTAAGAGCCCAGCCGTGATTCGCGTGCGCCAGCGTGCTCACGCGACCTGGTCCGAAGCTCCGTGACCGTGCCAGCGGTAACCGTGGACCCGATCACAGGTACGTGCTGTGCTATTGTCCAGCCGTGGGCGCGCGCCCGCGACCCAGTCCGAAGCTCCGGGACCCGATCGCGATCGGTCACAGGAGCTTCTTCATTGTGGCAATGTCAGTGATCGTCTGTTCCCTGATATAAGGAACGACGATCACTGACGTCACACCTCCAGCCCCGCCCCCCTACAGTTAGAAACACACATGAGGTCACACTTAACCCCTACATTGCCCCCTAGTGGTTAACCTCTAAACTGCAATTGTCATTTTCACAGTAATCAGTGCATTTTTATAGCACTTTTTGCTGTGAAAATGACAATGGTCCCAAAAATGTGTCAAAATTGTCCGATGTGTCCGCCATAATGACGCAGTCACGAAAAAAAAATCGCTGATCGCTGCCATTAGTAGTAAAAAAATTTTTTTTTATAAAAATGCAATAAAACTATGCCCTATTTTGTAAACGCTATAAATTATGCGCAAACCAATCGATACACGCTTATTGCGATTTTTTTTACCAAAAATAGGTAGAAGAATACGTATCGGCCTAAACTGAGAAAAAATAATGTTTTTTTTTTAATCTTTTTTGGGGATATTTATTATAGCAAAAAGTAAAAAATATTGTTTTTGTTTTCCAAATTGTCGCTCTATTTTTGTTTATAGCACAAAAAATAAAAAACGCAGAGGTGATAACATACCACCAAAAGAAAGCTCTATTTGTGGGGAAAAAACAACGGCAATTTTGTTTGGGAGCCACATTGCACGACCGCGCAATTGTCAGTTAAAGCGACAGTGCCGAAGCGCAAAAACTGGCCAGGTCCTTTACCTGCATAATGGTCCAGGTCTTAAGTGGTTAAGGGCTCATGCATGCAGGTGCATTCCTCCTATCAGCCAAAACACACTGGCCTGGATTCAAGAAGCAATTGCGCCTGTGTAACCATAGTTACACAGCGCAATTGCTTACTTGCCCCGGCGTAACGAATGCTCCTGATTCAGGAACCTCGTTACGCCGACTGCAGCCTAAGATATGCGCGGCATAAGGCTCTTATGCCCGCATATCTTAGGCTGCATTCTTGCGATGGCCGCTAGGTGGCGTTCCCGTTGTGCTCAGCGTATAGTATGCAAATTGCATACTAATGCCGATTCACAACGTTACGCGAGCCCTGCGTACGCAGTTTACGTAGTTTCCGTACGGCGTCTTTCGCTTAAGGCTGCCCCTGCTATTAGGGGCAGCCAATGTTACGTATACCCGTCGTTCCCGCGTGTTCCGAAATTTCAAATTTACGTAGTTTGCGTAAGTGATTCGTGAATGGCGCTGGACGCCATTCACGTTCACTTTGAAGCACATGACGTCCTTGCGGCGTCATTTGCCGCAATGCACGTCGGGAAAGTTTCCCGACGGAGCATGCGCTCTACGATCGGCGCGGGAACGCGCCTAATTTAAATGATTCCCGCCCCCTACGGGATCATTTAAATTGCGCGCGCTTACGCCGGGCATTTTGCCGGCGCGCCCACGCAATTTATGGAGCTACTGCTCCGTGAATCAAGGGCAGCGCAGTAAATTTGCGGGGGCGCAGGGCAAAAACGTTGCCCTGCGCCTCCGTAAAAAATGCGCAATTGTACTTGAATCTAGCCCACTGGCTTTTCTTGGTGCCCCAAAGACCCTTATACTGCTTACAGCCCCCCCATAGACATGAATGGGTGTAGGAAGTTGTAGGAGGATATACTTACGCTATTTGAGTATAAAGTGCCACATGTTCTGAGACTTATGTCTGTACTGCCACTTTATGGAAGTAGCAACACATACCTGCGTACAACCTCCTACACTAATTTATGTCTATGGGCAGCTATATGTAGCTCCAAAATACATTAGCATGTTTACACTGTAATGTCGCGTACACACAACTGTTTTTTATGTCATGGAAAAAAAAATGTTTTTCCTGACGTGATTCCTCTCAAGCCTGCCTTGCATATAGACAATCGTGATAAAAAATGCTTGAGCAAAGCGCGATAACGTACGACGGCACTATAAAGGGGAAGTTCCATTCAAATGGCGCCACCCTTTGGGCTGATTATGCTAATTTCCCATCTCATAACTTTCTTCTGACCATGCGTGTTTTTTTCCCGTCATTAAAGCGTACACACGACTGTTTTTTAAAGTGTGGGAAAAACGACGAGAAAAAATAGAGCAGGTTCTAAATTTTTAATGCCCATTTTTCTCGTCAAGAAAAATGCTCTGGAGCCTACACATGACCGATTTTAACGACCAATTAAAAAAATTGCATTTTTCTCATCATGAAAAACGGTCATGTGTACACGGCATAAGAAGTAACCATGTGCCTGTGTATGTTAGCCCTAAAACGGTTGAAGGCCAGTTCACTTTAAGGACAAACCCAATCCAAAAAAGATTTGCGTGGATATTGGAAGATTAATTCTTCGCCATTATACATAATGGAAGTTCCAAGTGGGATTTGCCAAAAGTAGTTTATGTTTCCAAATCCTCCTAGTCTATAATGGCAGACATTTAAGATCTTAATAAGTGAACAGTGTGATTTTACCAAAGATAAGTTATTTGCAACCCATATTGGTTTAATCCACTAACAGAGAATAGATTAATAATTAAGTTTTGCTAAGGGTAAAAGTTAGAACCCAGATGCCATTTTATCACAAACTAATAGGTTTATTGTTAAGGTGCAGGCAAAAGATATCTTCTAAATTAAAAATAGTCTAAAACAGGTGGTTTCATTTTAAAAATCTTTGGGCCAGATTCAGGTACATTTGCGGCGGTCTAACGTATCCCATTTATGTTACACCGCCGCAAGTTTTAAGCGCAAGTGCTTGGTTCACAAAGCACTTGCCTGTAAACTTGAAGCGGCGTAGCGTAAATGCGTCCAGCGCAAGCCTGCCTAATTCAAATGGTGCGTGTATCATTAAAATTAGGCGCGTTCCCGCGCCGAACGTACTACGCATGCTCCGTTTTGAAATTTCCCGCCGTGCTTTGCGCGAAATGACGTTGCACCGACGTAATCTTTTGAACGGCGACGTGCGTTACGTCCATTCCTATTCACGGACGACTTACGCAAAAAAAAAAAATTAAATTTGACGCGGGAACGACAGCCATACTTTAACATGGGCAGTCTAAATATAAGCCATGAAATAGCAGCCGTAACTATCCGCCGGGAAAAGCCGACTAGCGACGACGTAGAAGAATGCGTCGAACGCGCGTACCTTTTTGGATCGCCGTAAACAGCTAATTAGCATACCCGACGCGGAAAACTATGCAAACTCCACCCAGCGGGCGCCGAAGTATTACACCTACGATCCGAAGGCGTACGAAGCCGTACGCCTGTCGGATCGAAGCCTAAAGCCGTCGTATCTTGGTTTGAGAATTCAAACTAAAGATACGACGCGGAAATCTCACTTTATACTCTTGGCCCTTAAAAAAAAATTATGAAAGTCTAACAACTCTCTCTCTTGCAGAAAGACTTCCAAATCTATCAGAAGAATATGACACAACCATTTAGCCTAGAAATGGCCTTGGAATGTGGGCAAAAATGTTGGGGAAAATGGTGAAAGCATGTGAATCATGTAGTCAGCAAGCATGCCAACTTTAACTACTTGCCGACCTGCCACCGTCGTTTTACGGCGGCAGGTTGGCTCCCCTGCGCGAGAGCCCGTAGCTCTACGTCGGCTCTCGCGCTGGCCACTAGGGGCGCATGCGCGCCGCCGGGGCGCGCACGCTCGCCCCCGACTCCGGTGCGTGTGCCCGGGAGGCAAGATCGCCGCCGGGCACACGCGATCGCTCGTTACAGAGCGGGAGCTGTGTATGTAAACACACAGCTCCCGGTCCTGTCAGGGAGGGAAATGCTGATTTTCTGTTCATACAATGTATGAACAGAAGATCGGTCATTTCCCCTAGTGAGTCCACCCCCCCTACAGTTAGAACACACGCAGGGACATACTTAACCCCTTCTCCACCCCCTAGTGTTAACCCCTTCACTGCCAGTGGCATTTTTATAGTAATCCAATGCATTTTTATAGCACTGATCGCTATAAAAATTCCAATGGTCCCAAAAATGTGTCAAAAGTGTCCGAAGTGTCCGCCATAATGTCACAGTACCGAAAAAAAATCGCTGATCGCCGCCATTACTAGTAAAACAAAAATATTAATAAAAATGCCATAAAAATACCCCCTATTTTGTAAACGCTATAACTTTTGCGCAAACCAATCAATAAACGCTCATTGCGATTTTTTTTACGAAAAATATGTAGAAGAATACATATCGGCCTAAACTGAGAAAAAATTATGTTTTTTTATATATTTTTGGGAGATATTTATTATAGCAAAAAGTAAAAAATATTCATTTTTTTTTCAAAATTGTCGCTCTATTTTTGTTTATAGCGCAAAAACTAAAAACCGCAGAGGTGATCAAATACCACCAAAAGAAATCTCTATTTGTGGGGGAAAAAAAGGACGCCAACTGTTTGGAAGCCACATCGCACGACCACGCAATTGTCAGTTAAAGCGGCGCAGTGCTGAATCGCAAAAAGTGCTCTGGTCTTTGACCAGCAATATGGTCCGGGGGTTAAGTGGTTAAAGGGAATTTTACACAACAGTGCAAATTTGACTGTGAAGGCGCTGATTGCAGAAACTCTCAAGCATATTAGTTCTGGGACTCTCACATTAAAGTATACATGTATATACTCTTTGATCCTTTCAAACTAGTATGCAGCTGTGGCAGAGACTTTTTACAGTGGTACTAAAATAAAAATAAAAATAATGAAGTCTGCCATTAGCCCTTACAGGCAATTTCCATCGTATGTATCCAGCAACCTGCCTTCTTACACCACTGGGACGGCTATTAAATGCAGAAATGATACATCTTCTAAGATGTATCAGTGGATATACGCAAACATACAGAAATGTACTCTCTGCTGGCTGAGCAAAAACTGTTTTTGTGTATAAAATATTGTGAGAGAAACAGTCACAGCCTCCAAAATGGATTCTAATTTTGGTATTTACAGAAGCATACACTCACACAGAAACAGAATTGGTTTAATTTTTTTTTTTTTAAGTAAAAAACAAGTCACAATGCAATACAATATCACATAGTGAACATTTATGTGGAAATCTGTAAAACGAGGATGTGAGAATCAGAAACCTATAGAGATTCAATGATATTCAATGATTTAATGATAACACCCTTGCGTTAACCCCTCAAAAAAAAAAAAAAAAACTAAATAACAATAAAAAAAACAACAGTTATTTGCTAACTGTATCTCCCTGATTGCATAAATGCAGGGGGGTCTGCTGACCAACATATTTGATAGACAAACAATACATTTGGACCCCTAACTGAGAATATATAGACTGTCCATAATAATATATAATCCCAATTATGCTGTTATTTCTAGTATAAACAAAAGAAAGACTGATTATCACCAAACAAAATGCACACCAAAGTAAGACCCCTTCACACTGTGGTGTTTTAGTGCTAGAAATATCGCCTGTAAACTGCCTCCCATACTGCCCAAATGTGAAAGCCTGAGTGTTTTCACACTGGGGCGGTGCAGTTGTGAGACATTAGAAAACGCATTGCTTTGAATAGGCAGCACTTCTGAAGCGACTGAAAAACGATTCGGAAGCACCGCAACGTGGACGTTTTTAACCCCTTCTTCGGCCGCTAGCGGGGGTTAAAAGCTCCCTGTTAGCAGCTGAAAAGCACAGCTTAAACAGCGGTAATGCGCCACTAAAATGAACGGGGCTTCACCGCACATGCACGGGCGGCCCCAGTGTGAAAGGGGTCTAAAGAATTTTCAAAAGAGTATTATCCAATACTAAAATTATATTATGTATCAAACTGTGTTTTGCTTTTACTGCATATTGTAAGCTCTAACAAGCAGGTCCCTCTGATCCCTCCTGTATTGAATTGTATTGTAACTGTACTGTCTGCCCTCATGTTGTAAAGCGCTGCGCAGTGTGTTGGCACAGGATAATCCCTGTATAATAATAATAATAATAATAATAATATTTCTTTCCTGTCCAATACCTTACCCCATACTGCTTCTGTCTTTCACTTTCAACCCAACCTTCCCATCCTGCTCCCTTTTATGTGTACCCCCTGCAACGTGTCTCTCTTCTGCTTCGAGCACATTACTGTACTATTCAGATCCTCTACCTTTAACATGACTGCACCCCACCTCTGCTTTTAGTGCCCCCCCCCCCATACTGCTCTTATCCACATCATTCATGCAACATCATTGCAAAACTTTGACCATTGTCATGTTTAGACAATGATGGCGTGCCCTTCCCTTGCTCCTTTGCTTACATGGCTGGGCATTCCTGCCATGTCTGAATTTGCTGGGTGATGTCTGTGGTTGGTAAGGATGTTGAAGGCACCTGCTGCTTCCTTAGCAAACACTAACATCAGGAAGTGTAAATAAAACCCCAAACGCAGGAATAAAATGTATTAATACTGTATATGTTATTCGCAGACATATTGGTTTCTATTTCTTGTGTGCTTTATTGAATATCCACCTCTGTGAAAAGACCCATGTAGGATAAAAATTAAGGTGGAATAGATGCAATTTCTACTTTTTTACTGTCTAGCTTAGAACTTAGAGATGATTGTCTGATTCTAATAGTGTGTAACACTGTACATTGTTACTGTGAATGCAGATATGTATATATCCACAAGATGGCAGCATTCAGCACTTTTTCATATTAAAGCCTTAATACAGGTGTTTAGAGACTTCTGGGAATTGTAGACTGGAAGAACTTTCTTCACAGTTGAGCTGAAGTTAAATGACAGAATCAATGGGCCATCACTAAGATGTGGGAACATAAAAAAGAAAAACCCTTGGAAAACCCTGGGAGGTTGGAGCAAGGCTTGGCAAGCAGGAGGAGCTTGGGAGAGTGTGTGTCAAGCCCTGCTGTTCTGAACCAGATCAGGTTGGGCCAGAGAGTACAGACTAGCTGAGAGAGCTGAGGAAAAGTCTGTTAAGCAGAATACCATGCAAAGAAGACTACTCCGGGGAGACCTTTTCAGCTGCAGGAGTGCATGAGTCACATGCACCACTTCAGCACCTTGAGCTAATGGGGACCCCCCACCACAGAACAACCCTCGCCTTTCTGGATTATTAAAAAAGGACTGGGGAGAGGGTCACTGACCCACACACCATTGCTACTAGTTACAATCAGTGCTTGTTACCAACCAGGTCTGTTAGGGATACAAATATCCTTCAACATTGGCCCATATTAGAGGCAAGTACACTGCTCTCCTTTATTGCTGCAAGCTGTCATCCCTTGTTTGTCATCAGGTTGCTGAACTGAGTTAACCCTTTGCTCCCTGCAAGGCAGAATCCTTTCCTTGCAGCTGCATCTATGTTTGCTCAGGTCATTTGGAGAGAAAGGTTTTGCTACCCAAGTTCAAACTCAACTTTTAAAGTGAACTATGCTTACCATTTCATACCTTCTCCTAAAGTGACTTTTGCCAACAACTTTACATCTTAAAGAGATCCATACCAACAACACTATCCCATAAAGTAACCTGTGCCCACAACCTTGCCTCCTAAATGGAATTATCCTGTTCATTCCACAACCTAAATTGATGGCATCTTGTAATGCAAGCCAACGTAAAGGGCCCCAACTAAGCCAGCAGAAGAACCAGCTTTCAGACTCTCAAGCACACACAAGAGTCACACGGTCATGATATGGTCATCTGGTCTTCACCTGGCTGCTGTCTCTGGTCTGGATGTGATTCCTTACCTCAGCCCTGGGGGAGATCATCATCCCTGTCCCCGTCCTCCCTTGGACATAGGTTGGGCATCACTATTGGGCCGCATTGTAAGTTTTATAGACCTTTTTTTGAGAGATGGTTCTCTGTTTAAAGGTTATCCTATATTTATATTGATTGATATATTGATGTTATTAATTTAATTTCAGAGCATTTTACTCCTGATGAGTCATGAACCATGGGTCGAGTATACATTGAACTGATGCCCAGACAAGTTTGGCTCACTAAGAGCAATTGCTTAATTTTCTTTAATTATTATCAATGAGTGTTTTATGAAATTGTACTGCAAATCATGTTGCATTTTACTTTGTATAATAATTGTATATTCAAACAAGTGAACTGCTATTTACAGTATATTGTGTCCTTTACTAAAGATTGACACTTTTTAACTTGATTTGTAATCAATAAATATTTCAATGATCAATATGAACAAGGTATTAATTCGGTGACATGCCTCATACAAAGTCCCATTCCTTCCTCTTTTTTGTAGTCTAACATATATTAGGGATGGAGGTTTGCCACTGCTATGATCAGGTTGTGTCGCATTACTATATAACCTTCAGACTTTATACCCAGAGCCTATCTTTTAGTACTGGTATGCAGGAGGTTGAAACGATTGTTGAGGTTTAAACCGGGACTCAATTCCTTGATATCAGTTCATGTCTCACTTGGGGAGTAATCTCCCAGCCGGAGGGCTATTGTTTATATCTTCAGTCCTGCAGGACAGGTGGCTGAACTTTAAAGGGTATTTGACCATACTGTATTGCTTTTGTGTGGACTCCCTTAGCTTGCTGTTTAACCTCCTTGAACTGATGAATTGCTTTACCATTTGTTCTGTATTGCCACACTACCACCTGGCTGTTTCTTCTATAATAGTTGCCGTTTATTTTTCTCTCGCAACTGCCCAGAGACTACAGGGGCAAGGTACATTTTTGGTGTCAGCAAGATTGGGTCTCTGTTGAGGGCCAAGAGAACAGCAGAGGACCCAAATATACCAGTGACTCCTTTGGGGTTAGCACTACAAGTGTAATACGGTAATATTTAATGATTTGATACAATAGTAAATGTTATGGCTTCTTTATAGTCAATAAACTACAATAATTCTAGATGAAAAAGCACATCCTTGGCACAAAACTGGTAGCTCCTTGTGTTGACCCCCCCCCCCCTTTTGCATAAGCTAAAGTAAGATTATTGGCTACTATAGGGATAGTGTTATGACCATGTATGAGTAGGGTAAAGTTAAAGTAAACCTGTTAAAGGAATTTGCCACAGAACTTAGTCAATGCAGTGAGGTTACACTTTTTAAAGAATACTCAAATACATGCAAGGAAAAAAAATGTTTTGCTTGCACATGATTGGATAATGGAAGTCGGCAGAGACTCACCTCATTCATTAAGCACTGGGGCAAGTTTCCTTGCAAAGTGGTTGCTCAGTTCTTGGTTTTCATGAGCAAAGAATAGTGCAAATCAGTTGTCACACTGTGCTCTGCCCCTCCAGCGCTCACGGGAGCACCAGGATGTGCAGGTGACAGGAGTGGCTGGCTCAGGCTCTAAACAGCACGTTGGGAAGCTAAGTCAGCTGCTGGTTAGGCATGTGGGTGGATCCCGTGGACCAGTTCTGTGATGCCACTCAACAGCAGAAGATGGATGTGTTTGCCATGCTGCGTTTCACTGTTTGATATTTCACACAAAGGAAGCAATCCAAAGAGAACAAATTCTAACCTGCCTCTGAACTATGAGTATTACACCTGCAAACATTCTGCATAAAAGTGGTGAAATATAAAGTATGCAAAATGGGGTAATTAGAATGTTAGTATTTGGTGGACATTCACTAGAATTGGTTGCATAGTTGTGAATATTGTTGCTTAAAGGAGTTGTAAAGAATTTTTTTTTCACCTTAATGCAATCTATGCATTAAGGTGAAAAAAACATTGGATGCTGCCAAACAACCCCCCCCCCCCCCCGAGCCCCCGTTTTACTGACCTGACCCCTCGAAAGTCCCACGCGGTCCCGATATCCTTTTCGCCGCTCAGCCTGGCCACTGATTGGCTAGAGCGGATGGATTGAGAGCAGCGCAGCCATTGGCTGGCGCTGCTGTCAATCACATCCAGTGACGCGGCATGCCGAGGGGCGGGGCCAAGTCATACAGTGAACAGCTATGGCCGCTCGCTGTATCACGGGAGTGCACCCGCAATTACTCACCACCATGTGAGCTCTCGCATGACTGTGGTCAGTAATTGCGGGGAGGACAGAGACAGCCGCCGAGGGACCCCAAAAGACGTGGATCGGGGCCACTCTGTGCAAAACGAACTGCACAGTGGAGGTAAGTATGACATGTTTGTTATTTTAAAGCAAAAAAAATAATTCCTTTACTAACCCTTTAATGAATCACTTAATTGACTGTCTATAGACATGTGCACACTGAAATATTTCATTTCGGAATTTCGTTTTCGTCCGAAAAATAAATTTATTTACTTACTCACGAAATTCGTTTTTATTTATTTTGTTTCATTAAAAAATGCATTCGTCCTAAAATCCGAATTAATTACGGTCAAATCTGTCATTGAAGGCTTATGGTGTCTGTCGAATGTTCTAAGAAGATTTGACAGAGAAGCTAAACTGTACGACGCCGCAATTGTATATTTCTGGTCTAATTTTCCGCCTACAAGCTATAGAAGAATTCTAATGTTGTATGACACTAGTAATAATTATATTTATAAATTATTATTACTAGTCAACCAACATTCAAATTCTTTTATAGCCCGAGCATTTGACCGGAAATGTACGATTGCGGCGTCGTACAGTTTACAGTTTAGCTGCTTGTCGAATCTTCTTAGAACTTTCAACAGACACCAATGACAATTTCAACATTTGTATGTGTTTCCCTGCTTCGTCGAATCTTCATCGTTCATGTCGAATGGTCTACCCTAACACTGTCTCTATAATGTTGAATCTTTTCTCTCTATGTCGAATCTGTTCTCTCTATGTAGAATATTCTTGGACTAATGAAGTTAAGGTTAGGCGCATTCGACCGCAAATTCGATAGACACAGATTGCTATTGTCATCGTCATGTCGAATCTCCTATCTTTATCGAACTGTTGTAGCAACGAAAACGAATATAAAGCAATTTTTTTATGTCGGATCTTTTGGATTCTGCGGGTTTGTTTTCGCTTGTTAAAACGATAACTAAGATACCGAAATTCGGACAAAAATGCATTCGGATGAAAACGAATACACATGTCTACTGTCCTATAATATGCAAGAAATCTCTTAATGCCAAAATCAAAGGAATAAGTTCTAGTAACATTTCACCACACAGTTTTGGCATATACACACCTTTTCTTCTAGTATGGCCTCTCCTTTATATAGTGAACATCGTAAACAGAATTTTTGATGCTGAACTATGGCAAGAGACTGTATGACATCTGTATTCAGTTATGCATTAATGTCAATTTTATCAATTTGTGGTGTGTCACATCCATTTTTAAAATAAGTTTGATGCTTAAAATGTGGATACATTTGGTCAACAGATGTTAACAGTAAATATCAGCTTAAATAATATTGTGAGCCAAAATATTCTTGAGTATACATCAAAGTTAGTCACTGACATTTTATTACCCTGTGAGTTCTAGCTGTATGATTAATTTGAAGTTAAAGATAACACACAACATTAGATTTTTTTTAATACACAACTATAGTCATAATACATGTTATCCTATAGATGACAGCAATGTATTTAGTAGAATTATAAATGCTTCTCTAGAAATAATTACATCTTTTTACATTTAAAAAGAATAACTGCACTTCCAGTGTAGATACTTTAGCTGGCATTGGTAATGATTTAATAAAAATGGAGAGAGAGTGCAAATTCTGGTGTAGCTGTGCATGGAAGCCAATCAGCTTCTAACTTCAGCTGGTTGAGTTAGTCTTTGATAATAAAACCTGGAAGCTGATTGCTTTCTGTGTAGAGCTGCACAAGGTTTGCATTCTCCAGTTATCAGTAAATCAACCCCATTGTCTTTGCAGGCTGCACAAAAAAAATGCAAACCAGTTGCAGCAAAAAAGTCCCCCCTGTCACTGTTGGTCAGTGGACACTTACCCTACAGAATTCCATGACGCTAAATCGTTCGGCCACCTTCTTGTGATGCCATCCACTGGAAATATTTCAGATATTGTGGGGCAGTACAGTAGCTGTAAAGATCCAAAGCTGGGTGCTGGAATAAAAATTCAAGCACTTGGCTGTGGGACATATCCTAGATACACGGGTCCTCCAGATTTAATTTAATCCAGAAATGTTGGAGAGTTTGCGTTTGTAGCAGCATTACACCTATTTGAATGTTTGTTAAATCAGCTGCCAACTTACCCACTAGACGATTAGCTCATGCAGATATACTGCAGCAGGTCAGCTCTCCTGCGCGAACCGACGTACCTGTACATCAGTCCATGCAAGGAGGATAGCGGGTGCACGGACTCGATGTCCGCCAGCAACCCGCGATCATGGAGAGGAGAGGCAGAACAGGGAACTGTCTATGTAAGCAAGGCGATTCCCCATTCTGTCAGATGACATGACAGAGATCTACTGTTCCTAGTGATCAGGAAAAAATATGGAAAATATGTATGTCGGCCTAAACTCATGAATACATTTTTTTTAGGATATGTATTATAGCAGAAAGTAAAAAAATATATATTTATTGCTGGACTTTTTTGTTTATAACACACAAACTACAGAGGTGATCAAATACCATAAAAGATAGCTCTATTTGTTGGTAAAAAAAGGACATCAATTTTGTTTGACCACGCAATTGTCAGTTAAAAAAACCTTCTGGGGCTGAAGTGGTTAAAGTAAAACTAAAGCTAAAACTTTTTTTTTCTAATTTTTGATAGAATAGAGAATTATGAAAAAATCAATGTCAGGTTTTTTTTTTTCTTTCTCTGTTCTTTCATGGAGATTTCCTCTTATTTTCTGTCACATAGACACAACAGTTAATGAGAAGTGAGGGAAATGCCCCCAAAGATGATTGTCACTGGAATAAATGTCCCCATTGGAAGAAATCCCAAGTTTTGGCATTAGATACACTGTGGATATGTATTCCCAGTTATGAACTGGAAGAGGGAGTGGTGGTTGTTAAGTCTTGATCTTGTATTGTATATGTATATTTTCTAGAACTTGTGCCATCATTATGGTTTTCCATTCTGTTTTCTTTAAGGTATAAACTTTTATCAGCTTATTAGCAGAATAAATTCTCTATGTTGTGTGCAGTGTCTTATATTTAAGCTTAACCTCAACAGAGCACCCTAAATGTTTGTGGAAACTAAGGGGGATTCTGAATTTAGGATGATAGATGAACAGAATAGAAAAAGTGGAGACATTGAGAACACACAAAACAAAAAATGTGGAGTCCCAACCAACAGTGATCCCAATTCTTAGTGCACATCCTCATAAACACTGTCAAACTCTTTAGAAATCAACAAAACTAATAATACTAAGCAGAAGAGGATAGTGGTGCTAAAAGTCTAATGAGCTATACAATTTGCAATTATGCTGCGTACACACGATCGGTCAATCCGATTAGAACGGTCTGATGGACCGATCGTGTGTAGGCCCCATCGGTTATTTATCCATTGGTTAAAAAATGTGAAACTTGTTTTAAAATTAACCAATGGATACCTTTCCGACAGGAAAAAAATGATCGTTTGAAGGCACGTCCATCGGTTAAAAATCCATGCATGCTCAGAATCAAGTCGACGCATGCTTGGAAGCATTGAACTTCATTTTCTTCAGCACATCGTTGTGATTTAGGTCACCGCGTTCTGACACGATCGTTTTTTTAACTGATGGTGTGTAGGCACGACTGATCATCAGTCAGCTTCATCGGTTAACTGATGGAAAAATCCATCAGACCGTTCTCATCGGATTGACCGATCGTGTGTACAGGGCATTATAGTTTCACTAGTTTAACTAACTACTTTAGCAAGTTCCAAAACATATGAAGAGTTATCAGTATTAGAATCAAATAAATCTAATACATTTAATCATTACTGTATAGATTTCTGTTTCACAAAATAAATCAAACGTAAACAAGTCAATATTCATTTGTTGGTAGTTCTGAGTCAGAAGAGAGCAGCATCAGACAAAATGAGGGGCATTCAACATGACAAGAAATTAAAAGTACCATGGTAGAGGTAGAGGCAAAAGACAAAAAGTCAACTATGCCCTCCAGAACAAACAGGGAGATTTATTAGGGGGATCCAGCCAGTAATTAAGAGACCACAATCAATGAGGTTACACGGGGGCCAGGAGAGGGACAATAAATTAACATCTAGGGCACCATCTGATGTTGTCCAAAACGATGATAAAAGTGACCTTCAGATATATTAGGGTTGTCCCGATACCACTTTTTTAGGACCGAGTACAAGTACCGATACTTTTTTTCAAGTAGTCGCCGATACCGAATACCGATACTTTTTTAAAATGTGTCCCCAAATGCAGCCATGTCCCCCCCATATGCAGCCATGTCCCCCACATATGCAGCCATGTCCCTCTAGCCATGTCCCTCACATATGCAGCCATGTCCCTCACATATGCAGCCATGTCCCTCTAGCCATGTCCCTCACATATGCAGCCATGTCCCTCTAGCCATGTCCCTCACATATGCAGCCATGTCCCTCTAGCCATGTCCCTCACATATGCAGCCATGTCCCTCTAGCCATGTCCCTCACATATGCAGCAATGTCCCTCTAGCCATGTCCCTCACATATGCAGCAATGTCCCTCTAGCCATGTCCCTCACATATGCAGCCATGTCCCTCTAGCCATGTCCCTCACATATGCAGCCATGTCCCTCACATATGCAGCAATGTCCCTCTAGCCATGTCCCTCACATATGCAGCAATGTCCCTCTAGCCATGTCCCTCGATGCGGCGGCGCGATGCGGCGGCGCGATGCGGCGGCAGCGGCGGGGGAGGAAAGGGGGGGGAAGTATTCTATTTAGGTATCGGGGGTATTTGCGCGAGTACGAGTACTCCCGCAAATACTCGGTATCGGTCCCGATACCGATACTGGTATCGGTATCTGGACAACCCTAAGATATATAATCTAAAGTACAACTGTCATCTGATTATATCCCAGTACTCAAAAAGGCCTTTTCTGTTGTACACACACATGACAGATTTATTTGAGTGGGTCAAGGATATTAATCTCTTTGCAAGGAAATTAGCCCTGAGGAAGGACTATAAGAATAATCCAACACAAATCCATCAATTTGAAACACCTAGAGTGGGGGTCAGGAAACTGTAGATCGTGGACAAGTGACTGGTAGATTGCAGTCTGGGCTTTCAGAACCACCATTCCAGAGCATCAGAGTGCAATGCAAAGGCACTACTTGTAAAGTTGAAGCTATAGTAGGAAGCAAGAGTTTCATAAGCTGATGCCTCCTCTGTAGTGCTGGCTCCTGCCCCATCATAAAATGCAGGGGATCTGGTGTGCTTTTATAAAGTGCACCACACCTGCAGAATATAATATAAGTCTATGGATAAGTGCAGCTAACCTTGGGGGGGGGGGAGGTTAGTGTAGGAGTTGAAGGACCTTTTACCTCCTTGAAAGCTAGATCCAACTATACCCCACCATTTCCTTAGGGGAGGCAGATTCAACTTTTTGTAAAACAAGAATTACATGCATTATGGGCACAGGGAAGAGGTGAAGATATTTTAATCGTTCCTGTTCAGAATGGCAGGCATTACAAAATTTTAAAAATAAATAAAGAAGTAATTATAAAGTCTGCTGATAAAGGTGGCAATATAGTGTTGATGGACCCACCTTTTACTTGACAATGGGAGTTATTTACCAAAAGGCAAATCCACTGCACTTGAAATTGTACTGAAAGTGCACTTGGAAGTGCAGTCGCTGTAAATCTGAGGGGTATATCTGAAATGAGGGGAAACTCTGCTGATTTTTTTATCCAATTATGTGCAAGCTAAAATGCTGTTTTTTTATTTTCCTTGCATGTCCCCCTCTAGATTAACAGTGACTGCACTTTCAGTGCAATTTCAAGGGCACGTTGCCCTTGTAGTGCAAAGTGAATTTGCCTTTATTAAATAACCCCCAATGTGTTATGACATCCTCTGCAATGAGAACAATTATATGGTTTTGACTAAAGATTTCACTCAAGAATATCTGAGTAAACTAAAACACATTTTAACAGATGGGTTAATGAAGAAGATCCTGTCCAAGAGGAATTTGCTTATATTATGAATTATCACCCTATGTTCGCCACCTTCTATGCCCTGCCCAAGATACATAAGCATCAAACAAAGACACTCAGTCATCCAATTGTGTCTGAAAACCAACATTTTACAGAAAACGCTAGTAAGTAAATTGACTTTGTACTACGACCGTATGTTTACAGATTAGCTTCCTATATTGAAGATACCAGAGACTTTATTAGAAAGTTGGAAGGGTGGGTTTGTGGCTGGCCAGTCTGAATGTAGAGGTACTCTACAGCAATATTGAACATGAACTAGGTGTGAGAACCTGCAAGTACTTTTAAAATACTCTTGGGACTGTGTTCCAACCACACACCCAGTTAATTTTACTATTGCTGCGTTTAATTTTGGAACATAATTTCTTCCTATTTGACAGTAAGATTTATCAGCAAGTCAGAGGCACGTCGAGTGGCACAGCATGTGCACCAACTTATGTCAACCTTTTCCTTGGCTGGTGGGAATAAACAATTGTCTTTACAGATGAGTTGGAAGCATTTACATAAAAAAAACTGGGCAAGGTTCATAGATGGTGTTTTTATTTTATGGCAAGGACAAAAAGAACCAAGGGAAAAGGATGGCATGATATGAACTAAAATATACTGTAAGCCCACTTCAGTCAACAGGTTATTACAATGGGAGAATCATCACCCAGTCCCCCTGAAAAAAGTAATTTCAACAGGACAGCTAATGCAAGCAAGGATAAATTGATCCACAGAGGAAGCCTTTAAAGTAGAGAGTAATTGTTTATTCAAACAGATTACTAAAAGGGGATATTAACTGGGATATTTAAAACGATCCCTATAAAAAGTAGAGAAGATCCTACAAGAAACTTTATTGGCTCCAGACAAAGTAACACTGAATAAGCAAATAGTACAAGCAGAAATTGGTGCATATTGTAGACTAGGGGTGAGCTTTTTATTGTACACAGCTTGGGACAAGTCCTTTTATTAAAAAGAAAAAAATAATTCCAGCGATATAAATCCATTCCTGATCTCCAGTGAGGATACGACGCTGACATGATCCTGCCTCCGCGGGAGGCACCCGACGAATGACACGCTCCAGCCTGACAGCTCTTATATAGCTGAGGGCGGGGCTACCTGTCAGTGTGAGGGTGACCCCACCCCCTCTGACGCAACAGTGAAAGGCCGGGGTTACCCAGTGACATGTACGGGTGACCCAGCCCCCCTCTGACTCAACAGGAAACCTGCGTTGACTAAATTACTTTTTTTCCTTTAGAAATGTCATTTTGTGCAGGGACTGTTATAAATAGGGGAAACGTGCGCTACTGGGATCTAGGCACCCCCATGATCTAAATGAGGGGTTCATCTACAGTGCCTTAAAAAAGTATTTATACCCCTTGAAATTTTTGTCATGTTACAACCAAAAACGTAAATGTATTTTATTGGGATTGTATGTGATAGACCAACACAAAGTGGCACATAATTATGAAGTGAAAGGAAAATGATAAATGGTTTTCAATTTTTTTTTACAAATAAATATGTGAAAAGTATGGTGTGCATTTGTATTCAGCCCCCACAAGACACTAATTTGTAAAACCACCTTTTTCTGTCATTACAGCTACAAGACTTTTTGGTGATGTCTCTACCAGCTTTGCACATCTAGAGAGAGAAATTTTTGTCTATTCTTCTTTGCAAAATAGCTCAAGCTCTGTCAGATTGCATGGAGAGAGTCTGTGAACAGCAATTTTAAAGTTTTGCCACAGATTCTCAATTGGATTTAGGTTCTTGACTTTGACTGGGCCATTTTAACACATGAATATGCTTTGATCTAAACCTGGGATATGCAATTAGCGGACCTCCAGATGTTGCAGAACTACAAGTCCCATGAGGCATAGCAAGACTCTGACAGCCACAAGAATGGCACCCAGAGGTAGAGGCATGATGGGACTTGTAGTTTTGCAACAGCTGGAGGTCCGCTGATGGTCTGCATATCCCTGATCTAAACCATTCCATTGTAGCTCTGGCTGTGTGTTTAGGTCCTGCTGAAAGGTGAACCCTCGACCCAGTCTCAAATCTTTTGTAGACTCTAATGCCTAGTACACATGACCGGGATTCCCAACGGGAAAAGGTCAGTCAGAAATCCTGAGGGGAAAACCGAGAACCTGCTCTCTACTTTTCCCCCGTATAGACAATCGGTTTTCCCGTCTGCAAAACTCAGATGAGAGCTTTTCCTCAGGAATCCCGACCGCGTTTTTCCCCACAGGAAAACTGCCAAAAATGTCTGGTTTCTGCTACACATGGCTGGGTTTTCTGACGGGAAAAGCTCAGTCGGGAATACCGGTGGGAAAAAAGAGAGCTTGTTCTCTTTTTTTGTCTGGCGGGTTTGGCAGTTTTCCCGTCTGAAAACTGCGAGGGAGCATACACATGGCCGGGGGTTCCCGGCCAAAAGCTCTCCTCGCAGGTTTTCCCGTCGGAAAACCTGGTCATGTGTACGGGGCATAACAGGTTTTCTTCTAAGATTGCCCTGATATCCATTGTCCTATCAACTCTGACCAGCTTCCCTGTCTCTGCTGAAGAAAAGCATCCCCACAACATAATGCTGCCACCACCATGTTGCACATGGGGATGGTGTGTTCAGGGTGATGTGCAGTGTTCGTTTTCCGCCGCACATAGCGTTTTGCTTTTAGACCAAAAAGTTCAATTTTGTTCTCATCTGACTAGAGCACCTTCTTCCACGTTTGCTGTATCCTTCACATGGCTTCTCGCAAACTGCAATCGGGACTTCTTATGGCTTTCTTTCAACAATGGCTTTCTTCTTGTCACTCTTCCATTAAGGCCAGATTTGTGGAGTGCATGACTAATAGTCTTATGGACAGATTCTCCCACCTGAGCTGTGGATCCCTGCAGTTCCTCAAGAGTTACCATGGGCCTCTTGGCTGCTTCTCTGATTAATGCTATCCTTGCCCAGCCTGTCAGCTTAAATGGATGGCCATGTCTTAGCAGGTTTGCAGTTGTACCATACTCTTTCCATTTTTGGATGTTGGATTAAACAGTGGTCCCAAGCTTTGAACATCTGTTCAAAGCTTGGGATAATCTTTTTATAACCTAACCCTGCTTTAAGCTTCTCCACCTTGACCTGCCTGGTGTGTTCCTTGGCCTTGATGATGCTGTTTGTTCACTAAGGTTCTTTAACAAACTTCTGAGGGCTTCACAGAACAGCTGTATTTATACTGAGATTAAATTACACACATGTGGACTATATTTACTAGTTAGGTGACTTCTGAAGGCAATTGGTGCCGCTAGATTTTAGTTAGGGGTATCAGAGTAAAGGAAGCTGAATACAAATGCACACCACATTTTTCAGATATTTATTTATAACAAAAAAAATTGAAAAATATTTATAATTTTCCTTCCACTTCACAATTATTTACCACTTTGTGTTGGTTTATCATATAAAATTTCAATAAAATACATTTACGTTTTTGGTTGTAACATGACAAAATGTGGAACATTTAAAGGGGTATAAATACTTTTTCAAGTCACTGTACTTACCTTTTGTGTGTTAATGGAACTTTGGGACATTTAGTCTGATTTCCAAACACTAAAATAAGGGAAGAATTTTTAGCAAGTTGAGTGTGGAGAGGAGGCACCATTAAAAGTTTGATCTTTGGGTACTTTAATTGTACATATAAAAAGGAAATCCTCTCAGAATATGAGGGTCATATAACATTTTAATGGCCACAGCAATTTAATACTTGATTAAAGTGCGCATGGGGTTAAATTAACTGATATCCCCAGGCCTGGAGAATATCAGGCTGCTGGGGGTTCTTGGTTCCTTTGCTCCAAGATTAATGTCATTTTATTCTTCATCCACAAGAGTGAGGAGTATTCAATTTTCACCTAAAATGTGGGACAATTTTTGTCCCACATTTCTCAGATAGTCTGATAGGTGGCACTGTGGCTAATGCGTAAAAGCAAGTGCATATACACACGCGTCAATGTACAATTATATGATGATGAGATGCGCGTTATGAGCTCACAGCATGTAGACGCATTGTGGACATTTTGCCCATAATGTTAAAAATACAGGGTGACCAAACAATTGGATGCCATTTTCCTTTCACCACCATGGACCTTAAAAGATTGCTTGTCCTATTATTTTGATATGGTGCACTAATTGGTAATCCCGACGAAGCTCATTTAGTGAGCGAAACATGTAGAGGTAAGTTATTTTTGCTCTTATCTTTCACCTTTACTTTGGGGTTTCACATGGTTTACTAGTATGGTGAATAAGCAGTTTACAATGTAGTTAGGAGAGCTTTTGGATGCATGACACCATACCACGATAATTGGCCAGTCAAATTGTTTGAGAGAGGGAGGTCTCCTTGTAGGTAGTGACCATGTACTGTATCTGATACTCCTACATTATAAAAAAAAATTGCCAAAAGAAACCGTGCTAGAGGTCTAACATAAATTGGATTAAATAAAACAAAAAGCAGCAGCTTAAAGTGAGATACACACAATAACAGATAAGATAAAAAAGAAGCTGTGCTACAAAGTCCCAATAAATGCAGAGAATAGCATGTTAATGATCCATGTCACCACAGTGACTTCAAACAAAAAAGTGCCTCACTACCTTAAGAAAGACCTGCTTACCGGATGGCAAGCAGAAAAGGCATGTGGCTATAGCCCAGCCAAGGCCTTTAGCTTGCAATGATGATCAATACCGAAAAGCCAGTAACACAGGCTGGATGGCTGCAGATCTCCCCCTGTCACCATCCGACAGTTCTGATAGCTCTCAAATGCCTGTAGGGCGCTGTCGGTGACGTGGAAGACAGAAACCCTCCCTCCGACCCTTTCATAAGACAATCCGTAACCCAGTTACGGGCTGTCTTGTGGAAGGGTCGGAGGGAGGGTTTCTATTGACATCGACAATGTCAATTGGAAAGGCTCTCATAGAGATAAATGGAATTTCACATGTCCTGCGACATAGGGTCTCACAAGTCGGGTCCTAAGTCGCAGGAGTGTGAAAGGAGCCTAAATGCAGTCAACATCAGAAATTACTTTAACAGTATTTTTAACCCTTTGTCCCTTCTATACTTTCAATATATATTCAATTTGAAAAATACGAACATCAATAAGATGATCACAAAGTACAAAATACATACAGGGCAGCTTCAATTAATAAAAAAAAGAAAAACAGACCAAAAATAGTTACATATACAGTAATACATTACGAAAACAGATGTAAATCAAAATCCACATTTATACCATATGGCTGAACAGTGCTAAGATTGTGTATCCGTTTTACCTCCCAGTGTTTCAGAAATAACTCCTGATGGGGATGATTGAATGTTTTTCCCTTAACTATGTTATTACAATATATGTAGCATAAACAAGGAAAGGACCCAGTATGCTTAGATCACAAAAAGGGTAATACTGCAGGTTTAGTCTGAAATTGTTAATCTGATCTCGCTAGCTTGTTGTATACTTTATAGTTCAACTTTATTTTAAAATACTGCATTAGTGGAGAAGAAAATTCATAGATAATTGGATAATTCTAATCATATATTTGTATTACTAATAATACTCTCCTAAACCGTTCTCAAGGACTTGACCTAAAGACATTTGATGGGTGTAATATTGCAATCTCCAAACTTAACATACAGATCACTTAATATAGAATTACCGTACCCACTAGGAAATACATGTATCAAAAAAAGGTATATCCTCATTACTAACTAACGAGATGTTAAATTGTAAGTCCTATACAATGTCTCAACTAGTGTACATATTATGTGTTGCCCTCAGAGATAGCAAACACATCATCTACAGACATCTCTTGTTAAGATAAGGTTAAAATATTATGTAGCACACTCACAATTTTCATAATTGTTGACCCTTCTTCACTCAGGAAAACATGACCCTATATGGGGAATGGATCACATTGCTCCATGTGAAATAGGCCTCCTGGCTGTGGGGGCTAATCTTTATTGGAGGTGAAGGGCGTATTAACGATTTTGGGTGAGATCTAAACTGGGGTGAATATGGGCTCTGAGAAAAAATGCCCTGCATGCAGTACATAGTTACAGTATATAGTTTGACTATAGTTCTTCTGCAGGAGAGTAAAATCAGACCTCCTGCATGAAAGGGCTGAGCTGTGTGTCAAGACTGTGTAAATCTCAGAATCGGATGCACAGAGACAAAAATGATTGAGCACATAAAACAGTTCTCATATCTGTATGTCGTTCCTCCAGGTATGTAACTGTTTGCTTAGAGTTCAGCTTTATAGCCAAACTCCATCCAATTTTTTTTAATTTAGTATGCATAGCTCCCAACTGTCCCTATTTCTAGGGACTGTCCCTGATTCGGAAAAAAAAGTCCCTTTGTCCCTCTTTCCTCCTCATTCGTCCCTCGTTTTGTTTTCAATATCTTTTTATTAATTTTATCAAAGTTTACAAAATACACTTCATTCAATAAAATCATCTTCATTTATAAACATTTACACTTTAACTGAAAAAAGGGGGAGCATATTTTAACTCTTTGGCCCCGTACACACGAGAGGATCTATCCGCTGGAATTTATCCGCGGACCGGTTTCCGCGGATAGATCCCCCGGTGTGTATGATCCAGCGGATATTTTTCCGCGGATATTTTTCCCTGCGATGGATTTCCAGCGGATCAAAATTTCTTAACATGCTAAGAAATCGATCCGCAGGAATCCAGTCCAGCGGATTGATCCGATGGTCTGTACAGACTCACCGGATCAATCCGTCCGAATCCATCCCTCGCATGCGTCGTAATGATTCGACGCATGCGTGGAAGTCCTTATATTACAGCGTCGCGCACGTCGCCGCGTCATCATAGCGGCGATGGCGCGACACGTCACCGCGGAGGGAATTCCACTGGGATTTTGATCTCATGGTTAGTACAACCATGAGATCAAAATCCGCCAGAGGATTTATCCGCGGAAACGGACCTCCGGACAAAACGGACCTCGGGCAAAATCTCCCCACTTCCTGCCTGTTTGAACAGTGTCAGACAGCATAGAGTATATTTTCTAATAACAATATAGGCATAACTCAAATCAAGCTTTCCAGTACAGTGGGAAAGGTGTATAATCTCAAACAGAATTTTATTGCTGTCTGTGTTTCTATGGAAGATATTTTCCAGATGATGGATATCAGAAGAGGAATAGATAGGAAATTAACTCTATGGGGACACACAACATTTAAGCTGAAACCCATGGTTCTCCTAAAAGCTAACAGAGGATGTCCATGGATCCTGTCTGATATCACGGAGGGAGATAACCTGTGGCCAGCACCTTATAAGTACAGACCCCTAAAGGGATCCTAGAGACTGGTGTTGCTAAATCTCCCTCTTGGTGCTAGAAGTCAGCATACTGGGTGTAAACTAAAGGGGACACTGGCTAGTATCTTGAAGAAGTAATGCCGCGTACACACGATCATTTTTCGGCATAAAAAAACGTTGTTTTTAAAAAATGTTATTTTAAATGATTGTGTGTGGGCTTCACATCATTTTTCAGGTTCTGAAAAACAACAAAACAAAATCGAACATGCTGCATTTTTTAACGTTGTTTTAAACGATGTCGTTTTTCTGGGTTGTAAAAAATGATCGTGTGTGGGCTAAAACGATGTTAAAAACCTGCGCATGCTCAGAAGCAAGTTATAAGATGGGAGCGCTCGTTCTGGTAAAACTACCGTTCATAATGGAGTAAGCACATTCATCACGCTGTAACAGACAAAAAAGCGCAAATCGTCTTTTACTAACACGGAATCAGCTAAAGCAGCCCAAAGGCGAATAGAACTTCCCCTTTATAGTGCCGTTGTACGTGTTGTACGTCACCGCGCTTTGCTAGATCATTTTTTAAAAATGATGGTGTGTGGGCAACGTCGTTTTAATGATGAAGTTGGAAAAACTTTGTTTTTTCGACATGCTGAAAAACTACATTTTTTTTCATGCTGAAAAATGATCGTGTGTACGCGGCATAAGGTCCACTAAATTCCTTCTGCTACAAAGGGACTTGCTCTATTCTGTACAGCCTGCTGCATAGTTCTATTGACAGTCTGCTACACAGTTCTTTTGAGAAGGGTGTCCTTGCTTGTGAATAGTTAATTTGGAGTATCCTACAAAATTCATTCTCCTATCAAAGTTCTCCTTATAAAACAAAAAACACATCCTCTCGACTAGTTACTGGAGACAGCGAGCTGAAGAGTGTGTGTACCTGGCTGTGTGAGAAAATACCATGTGACTGTCTGTGGATTAAACAGAGGGAGGACGGGCAAAAAAAATTCAAGCACCTCCTACGTGGGTAGCGCTACAGATATATTTTATTTTAGGGCATGTACGTTTAGTGGAATCTACTAGCAGTCAAAAAGCTTTCCAGCTCCCTACCAGGTAAGGCGTCAGTTTGCTTACAGAAACAGATTTACAACGTACTGTGGGATAGCTTCAAAGAGACCAGCTATATTTTGGAGTTAAATGTTGGCACACTTATTTTTCTTACTTCAAAAAAGGGTACATGTGCTATACTAATTTACCACTTCTAAGTTTTATGATATTGTGTTGTTAGTCATTCAGAAGTCTCCATCCTGTGTTTATTTACTAGTAGTTTTATTTGTATTCTACTGTGAAATCAGAATAGGAATTAAAGTCATCGGCCCGGATTCACAAAGCACTTGCGCCGACGTAAGTGTAACTATGCGCCGTCGTATCTGTGCGGCGTGCCCACAATCTGAGATACACCTGAAAATAGGCTGCATCTGACCGACGTAACTTTCCTACGCCGGCGTATCGTGGGCGCATATTTACGCTGGTCGCAAGGCGCGCTCCCATTGATTTTCTATGCACATATGCAAATGAGGGAGATACGCCAATTCACGAACGTAGTTGCGCCTGGCGGATAATATACGTGGTTTGCGTAAGGCGTACGTCCGGCGTAAAGTTATTCCCCATATAGGAGGCGCAACTCATGCAAAGGTATGGACCAGGGAACACAGCCGTCGTATTTTACGTAGTTTACGTAGTACGTGAATATGGTTAGGCGTAGATTACGTTCACGTCGTAGGCAGTGATTCGACATATCTTAGGCAGTTGTTTTGACGCGATTCTGAGCATGCGCACTGGGATGCGGCCATGGGACGGCGCATGCGCCGTTCGTTTAAAGTACTTCTATGGCACTTGGCCCATCATTAGCATGGGGTCACGCCTCATTAGCATGACTCACGCCCACTTCCACCTACGACGGCTTACACCGAGGGAACTCAGCGCAGTTTGGGAGGCAAGTGCTTTGAGAATTCGGTGCTTGCCTCTCTGCGCGACGTCAGCGTAGCATATATTAGATATGCTACACCGGCATAAATATGCACCAATGTATGTGAATCCGGGCCATCATCTTTTCAGTTTAAAATAAAAATGAATGGCAAAAATGTTTGTAAAGATATAAAAAAACATTCTAAATATTTTTTTTTTTACTTTTTATAAGTGATCACATTCCCTCTGTTCTCAGCTGCATAAGAGCTGGGGGCTGGGGGAGGAGAAGCAGCAGAACACTGAGCTTCCCAGTGAATGGCTGTGCAGGGGGTGCGTGTCAAGTCTGATCATTGGAGGAGAGCACACTGAGTTCCCATTATAGAGCTAAAGAACTGACCATGGTGTGTTCTCCTGCTTAGCGTGGTCAGTTTTTATTAGGAAAGCAGAGAGACTAGCAGGAACACCAGGGATTTTACACAAAGGAAACAATACATAGAGAACAGGAAACCTTCTCATACAAGTACATTGTACAACAGCCAAACATCAGGAATATGAAATATTGGGGCAACAAACGCTTTAACTTTATTCTAAAGTTCCAGCTCATGGCTGTTAACCAAAATCTATATGGTCAGACTCCCATTAGTCTTTGGTACAGTGCAGTGTATGAAGTCATTTCATCAAAGCTTAAAGGGGTTGTAATGGTACAATTTTTTCCTGAAGACGTTCACAACGAAACGTACGTCGAGGCGGTACTCATCCACGCACGCAATTCGTCACTTCCTGTCCCGCTGGTTTTGGTTACCATCGAGGTGGAGCGCACGCCCGGGACAGACGTCCAGCGCCCAGGACTTGCGATCTTAAACATACCCATGCGTTCAAGCCTCAGTGCCGGGTTTGGGGCACACCTAACAGTAAGCGGCCACTTGGCTCTTCTTTTACATTCCTTTTAAATAAACAAGTTACACTATGTTGGCATCATTCTATTTTTTCATGCTATTACTGGAATCCATATGACTGCCAGACGTCTATGTGTCAGGATACATCCGATCGCACAGGTTTACCTGTATAAGCGTTAAATGACTCCTTTTTTGGTATCAAAATAAGGAGCATTACCATCTGGTAAGGATCCATCTAAAAATATTCACTTCGGGTGTATATCAGTAATACTGGTGAAGGTGGAATAACACTGTGGTTTTCCTGAGCACACATCTGACTTCAATCATCCAAGATTGTCTATGGACTCTGTTTAAAGAATCACTCACGCACTGTTGCACTTTAAACCACCAAAAGACTTTATCTTGTGTGGTTCAGCACATGTTACTGGTGCATAATCAGTAGGACTACTGTCACAGCAGATTGTTTGTGCTGGAGCACTTGTATCACTATTTTTATTATCATAGGTGTTGTTGTGTTTATGCACTTTATTTAACATATATGATAGCAGTACCAATTATATGTATAGAGTATTTACTATATAGCGCACCCATCCCCACCTATACCACATTTTTTTTGCCTAAATAGCTTCCTTTACCTTAGTGCAGTCCTCCTTCACTTACCTCATCCTTCCATTTTGCTTTTAAATGTCTTTATTTCTTCTGAGAAATCCTCACTTCCTGTTCTTCTGTCTGTAACTACACACAGTAATGCAAGGCTTTCTCCCTGGTGTGGAGTGTCGTGCTCGCCCCCTCCCTTGGACTACAGAAGAGTCAGGATGCTCTCTACGTTGCAGATAGAGAAAGTTAGTGGACATCCTGACTCTCCTGTAGTCCAAGGGAGGGGGCGAGCATGACACTCCACACCAGGGAGAAAGCCTTGCATTACTTAGTGTGGAGTTACAGACAGAAGAACAGGAAGTGAGGATTTCTCAGAAGACATAAGGACATTTAAAAGCAAAATCGAAGGATGAGGTAAGTGAAGGAGGACTGCAGTAAGGTAAAGGAAGCTATTTAGGAAAAAAAATTGTACCTTTACAACCCCTTTAAATACAGGGAAAATAAGACGTTTAAGTGGTTGTAAAGGTTCAGTTTTTTTTTTAAATAACAAATATGTCATACTTACCTCCACTGTGTAGTTTGTTTTGCACAGAGTGGCCCCAATCCTCCTGTTCTGGGGTCCCACGGCGGCAATAGATAACCCCCTCTGGGAAGCTCTCTCCCGAGGGTGTTACCTTGTGGGTGCACTCATTCTGTGTCCAAATCCGCCGAGTGTATGACTCGGCCTGTCCCCCGGTGGCCGTGTCATTTGATTGCATTTTCGGAGCCAATGGCTGCTCTGCTATCAATCTATCCAATAAAGAGCCGTGAAGCCGCGGAGAGAGCGACTCGGGATCACACCCATGGAAATTCTGGGCTCAGGTAAGTAAAACGGTGGGGGCTGGGGGGCCGGACACTGCAAGGTGTTTTATCACCTTAAAGCATAGAATGCATTAAGGTGAAAAAACCCTTTAACTTCACCTGTAGTCTCTGGCACAGTGCAGTGTATAAAGTCACTCCATAAAAGTTTAAATACAGAAAAAATAATAGGTTAACTTCACTTATGTAAGGGTTGGAGAACCCACTTGCTTATTTATCAGCGAGGTGCTCGTACATCCTATAATTAATAACGTAGCACTTTTCTATCCCCCCCCCACCACCCTCTCTTTACTGTGATTCTCTGCTAGGACTTTGAATAAGATAAGGACACATTTTAGGCAGCCCATATGTATATATATATATATATATATATATATATATATATATATATATATATATAGATATATATATATATATATATATATATATATATATGTATATATTTTATTTATTTTTTTCATTTAACCAGCAGTTTAAAAAAAAAAAATCCCCAAATTCCCCATCCACACAGCTAATGATGATGGAGGAATCCTTCCCACTGAGTTATAACATTCTGACAGTGGGGAGACTTCCTCACCATCAGAATACACTGATCAGTGCTGTCAGCACTGATTGTTCAGGAAAAACTCAACAGCCAAATTTCAATCCATGTATTGCTGTCTTTAAACTCATAGATTGCCAGCAACTCATAGCTTTCTGTTATACCTCAAGGCAGAAATTCACCCATTTAATAGACACTTGGGAACATGCTTATGGAAGTTCTATTATATTCTGTTTATGTTAGCTATGTGAGTATACACAGCCAAAAAATTGTATTTACCTTATCATTTTAGAAATACAATCTGGTGGCTACAAGGCATTTTATCAAGAGCCAAAACAAATAGCTTTCTAATACTGTATATTCAAATGTCCATGCAAATGATTGGAAATAAAGGTCATACAGTTTATTACATATCTTAAAGGAAACCTGCTACTGCTGTCCTCTTTTTTGTCCTGATGACTGCTGTTATTGAAACAGAAAGTAAGGGCCAAATCAAACATTTTAGAGCTGTCACCAGAGGAAGTGGTGAGGACAGAGCAGCCATCAGAAATTTTGGGGCCCCTTACACAGTTTTAGGCCTGACCACCAACATTCCCCTGGACCGCCCCACTGGATCCACCCACTGGCCACCCCACTGAGTCCTTCGGTGCACCCACTTTTTGGAGACTGGAGGGTTGGATGGTGCTGGGTGTTGGTGAGGATACATTGTGGAGACTGGAGGGATGGATAGTGCTGGGCGTGGGTGGGGATACATTGTGGAGAGGAATAGATGGAGCTGGGTGTGGATGGGGATGCATTGTGGAGATTGGAGGGATGGATGGTGCTGGGCATGGGTGGGGATACATTGTGGAGACTGGAGGAATAGATGGTCCTGGTTGTGGATGGGGATCCATTGTGGAGAGGGATAGATGGTGCTGGGTGTGGGTGGGGATTCATTGTGGAGACTGGAGGGATGGATGGTGCTGGGCATCCATTGTGGAGACTGGAGGGATGTATGGTGCTGGCGGCGGTGGGGATATATTGTGGAGACTGGAGGGATGGATGGTGCTGGGCGTGGGTGGGGATACATTGTAGAGACTGGAGGGATGGATGTTGCTGGGCGTGGGTGGGGATGCATTTTAGAGACTGGAGGGATGGATGTTGCTGGGCGTGGGTGACGATACATTGTAGAGACTGGAGGGATGGATGTTGCTGGGCGTGGGTGGGGATGCATTGTGGAGACTGGAGGGATGTATAGTGCTGGGTGTGGGTGGGGATGCATTTTGGAGACAGGAGGAATGGATGGAGCTGGGCCTAGGTGGGTATACATTGTGGAGACTGGATAGATGGATGGTGCTGGGCATGGGTGGGGAGGAAGACGATTGAGTTGCATTGTGAAAATGGATGATGGGGACTCTGTGTGGGGATGGGCCTTACTTTGTGAAGACAATATTTACAATATTGCCGCACACTGACAGAAGATAAAATAATTTTCCATAAAAAGTCCTTTGAGCTAATAGCTCTAAAATTAGAAAACAGTGTCTGGATCTGGGCAGCCTTGTGTGTGGAGCCGAAGCCAAACTCCAATGCATGGAACAGAAACAGAAACAAAAAACAGGCGCCACTTAGAAAGACTGTAAACTTTAATGTAAAAATAGCATCAAAGCACTCACATTGAGATAACTGTGTACAGGCATGTAGAGGGGGTCCAGATGACAGTCTATCCTTAGCCGAGATGTGTGGTCCCTTGTCGCTGTAGGACCTGTTTGCTGCGCTGGTGCTGCTTGTGAAGGAGCCAGTGCATTGTTCACCGAATGGCAAATTCGGGTAGGCTTTGCGGCTACCAGACTGAGGGCTGGAGCGCAAACGATGGGTCTTTTCTGGGACGCAACAGTGTGAGGGGGAATGACGTCACACTCGAGGACCAAGATGCAACACGTTTTGGTGCATGCACCGTGAATTGGTAGGAATCACAGCGCGCACCTTTTTCAAGCTGCTTGAAAAAGGTGCGCGCTGTAATTCCTACCAATTCACGGCGCATGCACCGAAACGCGTTGCATCTTGTTATGTCAATGTGAGTGCTTTGATGCTATTTTTACATTAAAGTGTACAGTCTTTCTAAGTGGCGCCTGTTTTTTGTTTCTGTTTCTGTTACTTTGTGAAGAGGCTCTCCACAATGCGACATCCTTATCCATTTTCACAATGCAACTCAATGCCAACTTGTCAGCCCCAGTCAGGTGTCCCATCCAAGGAGATGAAATAAAGTCCAAATCTACAGGCAGCACAGCAGCACACATAACATTTTTGTACCTTAACCTCTGCGCAGCTCTCTGGTATCTATCTGCATGCACCTGATAGGGCTGGGTCCATGTTCATCATTGACAAGTTGACCACACCCCCTGTCTGTGTCCCAGCCAATCACATTGCAAGCAAACCTAACAGCAGCCAGCAGGCACCGCCTCAGCAGGGAAGGAAGAGGAGCTAGCTAGTGCTGGTGACAATCACCTGCTGGGAGGGTTGCTAGTCAGAAAGGCAGCGGAGACTCTGCTTTGTTTAATGACACTCTAATGATGCTTTTTTCCTCTTAGCTACAGCCAGCACGGGGGGAGGGGGGTGCAGTGCTAGGGACACTCGGGCCCCTTACATCAGTACTGCCTGTACTCCCCTGATGGCGGCCCTGGGTGAGGATAATTTATCCAATAGGGACATCTGTTTTGATGACGACTCTCAGAGAAATAATTACACTCCCTTTGGGGAGATTTCCTCTAATTTCTTGTTGCATCTGCAGAACAGGCAGTGAAGAGAAATTTCCCCACTCCCGAGCAAGACACAACAAAAATAACCGATAATGGTTATAACACTTTCATGCTCTGACCAAAAGTTAAAAAAGTTTGGCTATACAGTTGTGTTCAAAATTATTCAACCCCCCAATGCTGTAAAGGGTTTTAGGGAATTTAGTGTACATTTGTAATTGTGTTCAGAATGAAATCCTACAAGGACTTCTTAAAGAACCATATGCAACTAAAATGACATCAATCGGTTTTGTAATACAGTAGTAAATATTTATTTTGTGAATTCTTCATTTACACAATTATTCAACCCCTTAAAGACTACCACTCTGAAGAACAGAGGTTCATTGAAGTGTATTCAATCAGGTATTGAAAACACCTGTGGATGTCAGGGAGCAGCAATAAAGCCTAATAAGCATTAATTAGGCAGCTTTAAAATGACTGTGATACTCAGCTCCTTCTAGACATTTACTGGTGTGGTTACAAACATGGTGAAGTCAAGGGAATGGTCCAGGAAGACAAGAGAAGAGGTGATTACTCTTCACAGGAAGGGCAATGGCTATAAGAAGATTGCAAAGATGTTAAACATACCAAAAGACACCATAGGAAGCATCATTCACAAATTCAAGGCAAAGGGCACTGTTGAAACGCTACCTGGTCGTGGCAGAAAGAAGATGCTGACTTCGACTGCTGTGCGCTACCTGAAGCGTAGAGTGGAGAAAAGTCCCCGTGTGACTGCTGAGGAACTGAGAAAATATTTGTCAGATGTGGGTACTGAAGTTTCTGCTCAGACAATACGGCGCACACTGCGTAATGAAGGCCTCCATGCCAGAACTCCCAGGCGCACCCCCTTGCTGTCTCTAAAGAATAAGAAGAGTCGACTGCAGTATGCCAAAAGTCATGTGGACAAACCACAGAAGTTTTGGGATTGTGTTCTGTGGACTGATGAAACTGTTTGGGCCCATGGATCAACGCTATGTTTGGAGGAGGAAGAACAAGGCCTATGATGAAAAGAACACCTTGCCTACTGTGAAGCATGGCGGGGGTTCAATCATGCTTTGTGGCTGTTTTGCTTCTGCAGGTACAGGGAAGCTTCAGCGTGTGCAAGGTACCATGAATTCTCTTCAGTACCAGGAGATATTGGATGACAATGTGATGCAGTCCGTCACAAACCTGAGGCTTGGGAGACGTTGGACCTTTCAACAGGACAATGATCCCAAGCATACCTCCAAGTCCACTAGAGCATGGTTGCAGATTAAAGGCTGGAACATTTTGGAGTGGCCATCGCAGTCACCAGACTTAAATCCGATTGAGAACCTCTGGTGGGACTTAAAGAAAGCAGTTGCAGTGCGCAAGCCTAAGAATGTGACTGAACTGGAGGCTTTTGCCCATGACGAATGGGCAAAGATACCCGTAGATCGCTGCAAGACACTTGTGTCAAGCTATGCTTCAAGTTTAAAAGCTGTTCTAACTGTAAAAGGATGTTGTACTAAGTACTAAGATTGAATGTCACTTGGGGGTTGAATAAAACTGATAATGATGTAAGCACAGAAAAGACATTTGTGGTTATTTTATTATAAATGTTATGTTATATTTGTCTGACCTACACGTGCCTCTTTGATTTAATTGTAAGCAGGATGACTGAATGATCAAAATCAATGTCAAACTGGCCAAAACAATCAATTTCAGTGGGGGGTTGAATAATTTTGAACACAACTGTACATACGCTAATCCAATAGTATTTAATACGTTCTAAGTCACAGACCCAGAACATGTATAATAGTTTCATGCTAATTCGGGGCAGTAAATCAGCAGGTGCCAAATTCATGGACAGTCATGCAACCATAATTTCCTTCAAGGGTCAGCAACAGTAAATCCAATGAAGAGTTTTTGTTTCTGTCAGAAGTTGCTTCTTTCTCCAAAAGCTCCCTGGTGCAGTTTAGAAGGCCAAATGAAGAACAGAAGGTGGACAACTGTGGATCAACTGTACTTGTAAATGAACTCTTTTTTATGCTCCTGTTCCACTGATGATGCATGATGGTGATACAAAACTAGTTGGGCAGGGTCACGAACGTGTGCTGTCTTTCATACCCACTGAAGCCGGCTTCATGCGGTTTGAATCATTTTTATTGTCCTGAATCACGTGAGTACCTTGTGGTGTTTTTAACAATAAACGTGTACTAACAGTATTTACGCAATGCGTGGCCTATGTTCCTTTTCCTCTATGGCGGCTTTCTGAGTTGGATCCAAAGTTGTGGCATTGTTATTGGGAAATATCATATGTTGAAACCTGGCCACTGGACCATACTGATCCCATTTAGAGATGCCGGAGGGGTCCATTATTTCCCATGTGTATTTGATCTCTGTAATTGGGGATCACAACTATCTGATAAGAGGCTTGATTATGGTGGAGGGCATGTGTGTATGGTGAAATTCCTTAGCAATTCATGTGGTTTGCCACCCGGTGGAATATATCATTATCTTGAGAAGAATTAGATACACCTTCATTCCACTATATGCTTTCATTGCTATTGGCATATGGAGACTTATTTCCATATTGAACTTTATGGACTATTCAGTTCACTGTTTATTTGTATATTGGTACATTTGCAGTATTTAATTTCTTGCAGAATAACCAGAAGTGCACTATTATATATATACTGTATATATATATATATATATATATATATATATATATATATATATATATATATATATATATATATATATATATATATATAGTGACTGAATGATCTGAGAAGCAACTAAAACTGAATGCAAGGTAAACACTCCTAAAGACACAAAGGATTTGCCCATCGGCACAAGCCCAAAGCCTTTTGGCAGAGGCCCTTAGGCATTTTCCGTGAAGGGAAAGCTACAGATCTGCTGACACTTAAACAAAATTCTAGTGTAATAAACACAGTAACTTATTTATAGGTACAAATAACACAGGCTTACACAATTTGCAGAGCAAAGTCATAAATAGCCAATCTTTTAATAAAACAGGATTGAACATATAAGCAAACTTAGACATACCTTTGCAGTGCATTTGTGCTGTGGGTGATTAATAGAGTCCACATAGTGGTGCCGCATACACCGGTTTGGATCTGACTCAGTGAGGAAAGTGTTGCTCTTTTTACTGTCTGCGCTAATTAATAATGATCCCAGGGAGATTGCAGAAATCCAAACAAACAAGACATAGTTTCCCATTGTTTCCAAAGTCTTTCCAGGATGCAGGCAAATAAGGACCTTAAGGATATAGGATCCAGTAGCACAATCCACGTGCTTTGTGTACAGTAAAGTCAATTGCTTGCATTATCTTCCCAGTTGCCATTGGTCCTGATGCTTTATTTGGATAATGAAATTGTAATCCATTGCTTCCCCTGTGACAAATGAAAAAAATAATGAGTTTATTTTCTAATATATGTAATTTCTGTCTTTCATTCAAGTCTATGATCACTTTAACTGCTTCACTTGAACACAGCAGATCACCAATGTGATCTCTGTGACCAATCACAGCAAACACAAATGTAAACTCAGGCTGCATGTTGTAGCCATTAGCTCTCCTTCTCTTCACAGAGAGAATGTGCGTGAGGAGAAAGCCATCTACAGCACTGATTGAAGCCACACTAGTGTAAACTGTCACACACCAGTGCACCATCAACATCTGTTGCAGTGTCAGCAGTGCAATATCAACATCTGTCAGCCAAAATATCATAAAATGGTATCTGACCAGGTCTGATAGTCCTTAAAAAATTGTTAGGAGGTAAAGATATACATGTTATGTAGTAGGACCCATCCACAAAGACCTTTAAACCAAAAATACAAGGTTTTAACTATTCCACTTCAGTCATTATAAGTGTTATATAGCATATTCTCAACAAAATAATTAATCCATGACAGATGTCTTTGCAAAAAACCTTTACTGACACATCGCTTAAATTAAATTTAAGAATAAAGACACATGACAAATAAAAACTGCTGAATTTTTAAAGACTCCACCCATCATGTTTTTAGACATATTCCGGAATAATAATGTATATCCAAGAAAATCAAATAGCAAGGAAAAATAAAGTTGGGTAGGGTGCTGCTGAGGAGACAAATCTGTTTCTTAAAATATGCTTTGTGGTCAAAAGTGGCCTTTCTACATTTAAAGGATAAAAAAAAAAAGATCAATGCATATTGATTGATAGTGATAATCCAATTTGGCTACAATGATGCGGTCCAGAGGAAAAGTTTGGCTAGTGGACATTCAAAGTTCATCACTAATAAATGGATACTTATACATGGCCCCACTCAACCTCCCTCACATTTCAAGCAATTAATAGCCACATAAAGGAACCGCAGAGAAAGAGAAGTCCTCATATATCCAGGGTAACAACATACAGCTTGAAGACTTACTGTAAAGAGCAGATATAAAGCCAGTCCCTGTGCTCCAGGGACTGGCTTTATATCTGAGGTCTGTATCATTTGATATATCTTTATATCTGAGGTCTTTATATTGAGGTCTGTATCATGTACTGCGTGTATCAAGAAAAGTCTTCAAGTAGTTTAACCTTAACCCTAATTAACCTCCCTAACAAAGGTGGTTATGTGTTTTAAAAAAAACAAAACACTGGCAACAACTTACTTAGATAATGCGACAGTCCATGGCAAAAGCATCCACTCATTTAGACTTTCCCATAATGCCCTCAAGGCCGTCAAAACCAAGTACAGTAAATGCATAGTTAATTTTTGCTTCTTATATACTAATCAATTTCCTGTAATGGTAGTCAGGGAAAAAAATGGGGCCATGACAGGTGAAATGACCCTGACCAATTTTGCCGGTTCCAACAGGCTGCTTTAGAGGCAATGGTGTGGTATTCCCATACTAGGAAAGAAAAAACATAATGTGTTTTGGGGTGTCATTCTAATCGTGCCTATGATGTATGTTAGAAATACACCATATTACCAAAAGTATGGCATCCCAGGCTTATTCCGTAAGGTTCAATATAGAATTGGCCCACCCTTTGCAGCTATAACAACTTCAACTCTTCTGGGAAGACTGTCCACATGGTTTTATTTAGGAGTGTGTCTATGGGAATTTTTGACTATTCATCTAGAAGTGCATTTGTGAGGTCAGGCACTCATGTGGAGTGGACAAGAAGGCCTGACTCTCAGTCTCCGCTCTGATTCATCCCAAATGTGTTCTATCCGGTTGAGGTCAGGACTCTGAAGGCCAGTCAAGTTCCTCCACCCCAGTCCATGTCTTTATGGATCTTGCTTTGTGCATTGGTCTAAATCATTTGGTGGAGGGGGGATTATGGTGTGGGGTTGTTTTTCAGTGATTGGGTTTGGCCCCTTAGTTCCAGTGAAGGGAACTCGTAAGGCGCCAACATACCAAGACATCTTGGACAATTTTATTCTCCCAAATTTGTGGGAACAGTTTGGGTATGGTCCCTTCCTGTTCCAACATAACTGTGTACCAGTGTAAAAACAAGGTCCATAAAGTCATGGATGAGCAAGTTTGGGGTGGAGGAAATTGACTGGCCTGCACAGAGTCCCAATCTCAACCCAAAAGAACACCTTTGGGATGAATTAGAGTGGAGACTGTGAGCAAGTGCCTGTCCTCACAAATGCGCTTCTGAAAGAATGGTCAAACATTCCCATTATCTCACTCCTAAACCTTGTGGACAGCCTTCCCAGAAGAGTTGAAGTTGTTCTAGCTGCAAAGGGTGGGGCTAGCAAGTTTAGCTGTTGCTTTTAGTAGCCACTGTTAACATAAAGCAAGCAGGTCTACCAATGCTTGGTTGCCTTCAGCAGACCCTGGGCTTGTGCTGTATAAATAAATGCCACCAGTCAATCCTAAAGCTGGGGGGCAAGGCTTGTTAACCTGCAGCTGACAATGAAGTGTGAAAACAGTGAAATGTCAGCAAATAACCACCGGGAGAAGCTGAGACGCTGTGACAGATCTGAAAAAAGGTGCAGTAGCAGCAAATAACCACCAGGAGGAGCTTTGAGGTTGTGTTAGACACAGGAGTATATCTCATCTTTGAGGAACAGCCTTTGGAACAATACAAAAACGCACTACTGAACTTTTCTATATTAAAGAAGCCACTTTAATAAGCTTCTCTTTGAAACTCCATTTTTTCAAAACAAAATATAAAAAACAACCTAAGCTTTAGTATCAAAAGTATTGTGGATACCAAGTGCTTAAAGAAAGCCCTTCAATTTATGAGAGGTCATGAGATTAACGTGGGCCTAAAATGTCCACAATTTTTTTGGACATCAGGTTCTGGAGCTTTGTAATTCTTTAAGGAATGTTATGCATATTGCATTCCCTTTATTGAGATATCTTGTTTAAGAGGGTTCTGTAATTCAGGGAAGGGGTAAGGCTTGAAGAATTCCTCTGCTTTATTCCGATCAAGCTTTTCAGAGGCAGACCATGTTGAACTTCTTTGGATAAAGTTGGGATTTATACAATCTCAGCAACTGAAGTTGTTCTGTTTTTTTTCATATGACCAATCTCAATAGTCACATTTTGCAATGTGTTTATGGGTAAAGTAGGGCACCTTCACCTTACAGTATCGGTTTAAGATAAGTGGTAATATAACTATTGTCAGTGAACCAATTAAACCAATTAAAAGTCACTGAGGTCTGCAGGTCTGCAGGAACTACTGGTTTTAAATAAAAAAGTCCAGAATTACTACTTGCATCTGTTCTTTTTGTGTATATCACCAGATGCAAAATGTTCTAGAAAAGAAGGCATCACATGACTCTGGTGAACCCTTAGCATTTTCTATCATATATTTTTCATTTTCAAAGGCTATTCATTAGCAAAGAAATTAGAAGCAGCTGAGAATCATAATCAATATAGAACTAATGATGATTTAAATGTTAAACATAAGTATAGTAAAAATCACTGCTACAAACAGTAGTAGGAAGGTTAGTAGTAGTAGCTGCAGTAGAAGACACAAAAGTAATTATTCCACAAGACTTTTATTAAAAAAATACTCGGCTCTCCTGAAGAAAAAAACGGAACACATAGGACACCACTATTATAATGGAATTCCTGGGTGGCACTAAATAACACTTCATAAACAGTACTGCTGTACAGTTTGCAAGCCAAGAACAATACCAGTGCCAAGTTGAACTTAAAATCAGGTCAGTTCTTTTTAACTTAAACAAAGCTGCTATTTGTTTGAAAAATTCTGAATTAAGATACAAGGGATGGTAAATGTTGCGTAGCGACAAGGCTGAGCTACGGTGGAAAGCTTTAAACTCAAACACATCAATTTTAACACCAAACTGATTGTAAGGCATATTAATATTTCTTGTACTTTCCATCATATGCTTTGCTAGGTCATAAACTGTTTTTTATTAGCACTTGGCAAAATTCAGATTTGAAATATGAGAGAACAATATGGGTGTGCATATGAATGAAAGAAGCACTAATACAAAATTCTGGGTCAAACCAGCCCAAAAAAATAAAATAAATAATAATATGTGATCTTTGTCTGTTGGCGCTTCCTCACTACTGATGTGTTAACAAGCCATTTTATAACTAGAAACAGATGAATTAAAAAGCTGACATCGCTAAGGCATTGAAATATTAATTGAAAATGTCCAAAACAAACAGAGGATAATTAAACGCAGAAATAGTTATATACTGTATTGTACTACCACTATTGTACTACCATTACAGCATCAGTGTATCCCCAAGCTACACATTTGGAAAACACCGCAAGCACGTACTGAGAGAAATATAGGAAATACAAGACAGCAAAAGAGTTTATGGATCTCATTTTAAATACGCCATTCAAAAAAAATATGGTGGTGGTTAAACATTATGAAACTACTGGATCACCTAAAGATGTCGTTCCCAAAAATTAAAGAGACTGCTACAATTTTATTTCTATAAACATGGATAATTTTATGTGCAGCAGTGGTTCCTGGGACCAATAATCTAGCCTTTTCACCAAGATCCACTGGTTTGGGTTTCAATCAAATGTCTCTAATAGACATCATGATTGTTGCCTAATCCAGCCAAAATCATTATTTTAGCAGCCTTAGACTATAGCTGGATGTTGTGAAGTGAATGAATTGCCATTTTTTAAAGACAACCAGGAATGTATAAAGCTTACACCATCAGAAAGGGTCAATCCTAGGACCAAACACATCAACATCAAGTATCATCTACTGAGGGGCAATCAAGAACAAGGTGTTATTGACATTCAATACTGCCCGTCAGAGGAGATGACTGCCAATGCACTCATCAAGCCTTTGTTGAAGGAACATCATAGTTATTTCCAGAAGAAGCTGAATATAATTTGACAAAGCACATGCTGTTGAGAAGGGGTGTTGGAAGAACAACAACACATAATGTAAAGTTGTTAATAAACTCACAATACTGTATGCATTATACCTATCTATGCCAGCAGCTGGCGCTGTGGTAATATAGTGTATAGTTCTTATATGCTGTGATATAACAGGATGTATTGTCTATCTAAGCTAAATGTACTCATTTGTGTTCTCTTCCTGTTCCATGATGATAAAGACATGTTTTGATATATCTCCATGACAGTAAAGTATTCTCTGTATCCAAGAAGCTTCCAACGCATGAATATATCAATACTGTGCATAATAGCAGTTAGTCTCCAGTTATTTACAACACTAAGCTATTTCTATGTACAGTATAAACCAAACTGATAAGAGGCATGTAGGAGTTGTTCCACGGTCCAGCGATGCAGCCACATGGAGCGCCGCTCCCCTCCCCACTTCTATCCTTGGCGCCTACTTAACATTCAGGGCACCCGGCCGTGACAGCTTTCGGCTTCACAGCCAGGCACGCACTATGCATGCATGCGTCGCGCTGCGTTCCCTGAAGGGACAGGCGATCTCCTGGAACCAGCCCGTGTCCCAGGAGATCGCCTAGAGGGAGGGGCCGCCTAGAGGCAGAGGAGGAGTCGCCTAGGCAGTCCCTAGGTGGAAATAGGAAGTGAAACTGGAAGTCCCACTCCTACCGAAGCCCCCACTCCCCCCCCAAAAAATGACATGCCAAATGAGGAGTGAGGGTGAGGGTGAGGAGTGCTTAAAGCGAAAGTTCCACTTTTGGGTGGAACTCCGCTTTAAGGGGGATATGATCAACATGTATAAATACATAAGGGGTCCATATAGTAGTTTTGAGTTATTCACTTTAAAGTCATCATAGAGCACAAGGGGGCACTCTTATGTCTGGAGGAAAAGAGATTTAATCTCCAAATCACAGTAATGCAGCGTACACTCGGTCGGAATTTCCAACAACAAATGTTCGATGTGAGCTTGTCGGAAAATCCGACCGTGTGTATGCTCCATCGGACATTTGTCGTCGGAATTTCCGACAACAAAAATTTGAGAGCTGGTTCTCAAAGTTTCCAACAACAAAAGTTGTTGTCGGAAATTCCGACCGTGTGTATACAACTGAACGCACAAAAATTCTACACATGCTCAGAATCAATTTGACGCATGCTTGGAATCAGTGAACTTAATTTTTATTGGCTCATCGTAGTGTTGTACGTCACAGCGTTCTTGACGTTCACAATTTCCGACAACATTGTGTGACCGTGTGTATGCAAGAAAAGTTCGAGCGAACATCTGTCGGAAAAAAATCCACAGTTTTAATGTCGGAATGTCCGATCTTGTGTATGTGGCATAAGAGTTGTGAAAATGTGGAACAGGCTCGCTCAAGAGCTGGTTCTGGCCTCGATTATTTTCTAAATGTACATAATGGGCCAGATTCACGTAGAATTGCAGCCGTGTAACGTAACCCATTTACGTTACACCGCTGCAAGTTTTCAGTCTAAGTGCCCGATCCACAAAGCACTTACCTGTAAACTTGCGGCGGTGTATCGTAAACACGTCCGGCGCAAGCCCGCCCAATTCAAATGGGGCGGGTACCATTTAAATTAGGCGCGCTCCCGCGCCGGATGTACTGCGCATGCTCAGTTTTGAAATTCCCGCCGTGCTTTGTGCGATGTGACGTCATTTTTTAGAACGGCGACGTGCGTAGCATCCATTCGTATTCCCGGACGTCTTACGCGAAAACAGAAAACAATTGAAATTACACCTGTCGGATCTTTAGGGTTATCTATGCGGAACTGATTCTATGAATCAGCCGCATAGATACGACAGGAGATACGACGGTGTATCAGAAAATACGCGGTCGTATCTTCTCTGTGAATCTGGCCCAATATAACTGGGTACCAACATTTATAAGTAAAGTTGGTCCAAAGAAATACCTGATTGCCTCTTGGGGGAATTAGAAAGGAATTTTTGCTGGAGCAAATTGGTTCATCCTTTGCGTGTTTTTTTTTTTTTTTTTGCCTTCCTATGGTTCAACTGTGGGTATAGGATTGTGTATATGGGATTGTCTGATTTTTTTTCCTTTCATTGGTTGAACTAGATGAATGTGTTTTTTTTTTTCTCAACCCATGTAGCTATGTAATACAAAATCTAACTAATTTTTAATTAACTTGTTCTGAAGTTATTTCTTTAGTACTTGTATGTTGCTGTTACACCCACATATGAACTAACATGCTGGACTGGAACCAATCAAATATGTCTCTTTATAGTATAAGCTGTTATAAGTTTAAAATGTTCTGCCAGCTTATGCTCAGTAAAAGTATTGTATTTCCATACATACACATCATAAACTGTAACTATTGTCAATGAAAAGAAAGACTATGCATAGACGTAAACTGAAGTACCGTTCATCATTACATTTAAACTAGAGGTAGAACAGTCATTGCTACACTTACCCATATACTGTATGTGCATTAGACTGGTACAGTAATTCCAATAGCTACCACGTTAGGGAAAAGTGGTATGGTTTGTAGAAAAAAAAGAGATACAATATATACATATAGTGTGTATGTATATATATATATACATATATATATATATATATATATATATATATATATATATATATATATATATATACACACACTATATATATATATACACCTTTATTTAACCACTTACAGAACACATTGCATGAACAGGAATACCTTTGTTATCGTAGCAGCTAGCTACCATAACCCTGGTATCCTCTTCTGCAGTGAGGGGTTTGCTTTTAGATGAAAATGGTCTCTGCAGGGGATTTGCCGCAAGATCACTTTTATCGGCAGCGGGAGAGGGGTCCCCCCGCTGATCTTCGGTGCCCTCCACCGCTTATCGGTGCAGTCTGCACCAGTGGAGGCAATCCGGTCCTGTCCCTGGGCTGACATGGAGATGAGTGAGGAGAAGATGGCCCCCACCCGTCTCCATTTCATTGCAGGGCGGAAGTGACGTAAAAACGTCACTTCCCCCAAATGCTCTTAAAGGGAATTTTTTTTTATTACATTTATTTTATTTCTTTTATTACTTTTTGAGCCCAGATCTTATATTTAAGAGGACCTGTCATGATTTTTCTATTACAATGGATTTACATTCCTTATAATAGGAATAAAAGTGACACAATTTTTCATTTTTAAAGGGACCCGTCCCGTCGAGTTGGTGCTCAGAAGCAAACGCATACGTGTTCAAACCACACATGTGAGGTATTGCCACAATCATTCTAGACCTCCTCTGTAACTCAAAACGTGCAACCTGTAGAATTTTTTAAACGTCGCCTATGGAGAATTTTAAGTGTAAAAGTTTGTCGCCATTCCACGAGCGGGCGCAACTTTGAAGCGTGACATGTTCGGTATCAATTTACTTGGCGTAACATTATCTTTCACAATAAAAAAATATGGGCTAACTTTACTGTTATCTTATTTTTTTATAAAAAAAAAAGTTTTTTTCCCCAAAAAAGTGCGCTTGTAGGACCACTGCGCAAATACGGCATGATAAAAAGTATTGCAATGACCGCCATATTATTCTCTAGAGTGTTAGAAAAAAAATATGTATATATATATATATATATATATATATATATATATATATATTAGGGCTGTGCAAATTAACTTTTAATTAATCGATTAATCTTTAATTTTTTTGATCGATCAAAATCTTTTTGATCGATTAAAATTCTTTTGATTGGTACTCACCTCTCTGCCGGCTTCTGGGCCTTCTGGGAGTTCCGTCGAAGATCCAGCAACGTCACGGACACCAGCGGGGCTTGCCGTGTCCATCTGAAGGGCTCCTTTGCTGTGCCTTCATAGCTGCATGCCGGCGGGACCTTACTATCTGCCACACGCAAGGGCTGTTACACTTCCCTCTATCACTTCCCTCTATCAACCTGGGATTCTACAACCATCCACTGGGAGTTGTGATAGTTCCCTTCATGGGACATTTACATACCGACGGACTGATGTTAACCTCTCCTCATCTGGATTCAGCAGTGGTATCGGTGTACACATTTTTATACCAGTATCATACTTAGCTACATGTTTTTATGACTGCTTTTGGTACCGTTTGGTATTTCTCGCACCATTTTTGCAGTTTATGTAGTGTAAGGGGTTAGCTCTGGAGCGGGGGTGTGTGACCCCCTGGATGGGTTCACTACACACTGAACGATACAGAGAAACAGCCGAAGACGGTTGAAAACAAAGAATTTGGTTTATTCTTCCATCTTGCTGGAAACAAGTGCAAGCATCCAAACAGCATAAACAAAATCAAACATAAAATAAACTCTGGCCACTTGGGGCGTCTACTTTCACCACACAGGAACCTATCTATGGAGTCTGGCACAGCCTATTGCTGAGTAGACACTGCTTGTCATACAGCAGAAAAACAAATAGTCTTTTTGATTTTTATCACACAGAAAAATCAATAGCACCTCACCTCTTCAGAAGTATTTCTCTTCACTGCTCTCCTTCACTCAAAAAGCCTCAGGATGCAGCAATCAGTAGTAATCCTCTGGATTACTTATAGAGGCCTTAATTGCCTCATTCTGAACAGCTGAAGTTTTCCAACGCCCTTAAACCTTTCTGGCTACTTCTGCAGCCGACACCCGATAATAATTGGTGTATTGTCTAAACAAGGCAGAAATGTATCTCCCATCTGTGACAACACCCACAGATTTACCTGACTTCCTGTCACAGTAGCTACATCGATTTTATCTCCAGTGCAATATTTATTTGGTTACCTACTTGAAGACTATAAAAGTTTTAATGCTATTCCCATCGATTGCTGCCTTTGTGTGTTTTTTGTATCCTGCTATCCATTTTTCCAGTGGTTGGTAGCTGCACTGGGAATCAGCCTGCAAGGAGATCAGCTAAAAGTAGTTGGATCTGTATGTGCGTTATAATTAATTGAAATTTAGTCGATTAATCGATAAAAAAAAAAAAGATTAATCGAACAGAAATTTTTTGATCAGTAACAGCCCTAATATATATATATATTATGTTTTTAACTTGTAAACACCAAATCTCAGAAAGAGCCTCGGTCCTTAAGTGGTTAAGGGGCCTTCTTCAGTGAATATCTATAAACCTAACATTTTTCATATATCAGTCACTATTGTCATTGAGAGCATAGGAAGACTTTTCCAGCATGTTCTACAGAGTCCTTACTAAATGTCAACATTCGCTGCAAAACTAAACAATGAGCACATAAAAATGCAATCATTGTTTTAAACAAATGGTAATAATACCCTGTCTGGAAAAGTTTACCTTTTTCTAGCATAATAGCTTTTTATCAGTCACAAAGGACCAGATCTGCATATGTAAAACATGTTTTAATTATTTCTTATAATTGTTTAGAAAATTAGATTGAAAAGAAATGAAATCTTTTTTTCAGATTTCACATGCTGCTTCTCTGGAAATGGTATTTTCCTGTGAACTAAATTTCTCATAACAAGAGGTTTTGCATAAGGTCAGCACACAGCTTCCCAATCAGTGTGGCAAACAAGCCAAATGTTTGATTCTCTCTGTGATAACTCTGTGATAACTTCTGCCAGAAATTGGAGATGTCTCTTTTGAACCTCCAGAAAATTTAAATAGAAAGCAAGAAAGTGAAATACTTTTTAGAAATGGTATTTAATACCATAGAAAGACTTCAGAAATGTTTAATATGCTTATTTGATTTATTCCCAAACCAGTCTAATTCAATAAACAGTGCAAGGAGCAAAGTGTTAAGTTCAAAGTGCAGTAGAACAACCAATCATAATGAATTTTACCAGGTTCAACCACTTAAATATCAGACATTTTCACCCCCTTCTGACCATTTTTCAGCTTTCAGTGCTGTCACACTTTGAATAACAATTCATGTCATGCAACACCATACCCAAATTAAACTTTTCCTATTTTTGAGACAGATATCGCTATCTTTTGGTGGTATTTAATCACCTCTGGGTATTTTGTTTTTGTTTTTTGCTATAAAAGCTTAAAAATACCAAACAATTAGAAAAAAACGAATGCATTTTTCTCAGTTTCAATTATAAAATGTAGACCGAAATGTATTAAGCTACATTGCTTTGGCAAAAATAACCTAGATCAGTGTATATTATTTAGACTGTATGAAAGTTATAGAGCCTACAATCTTTGGTATATATGAAAATTGATCAGTCCTGAAAACTGCCTATCATTTTTTGAGACCCTAAAATTCCAAAACAGGACAAATATCCCCAAATGACCCCTTTTTGGAACGTAGACATCCCATGGTATTTTGTTAGAAACATGGTGGGTTTTTTTAAATTTTAATTTTTTTGTGTCCATTTTTCACAGCCGAGACGCAAGGAACACATTTTGGAAAATGCAGAGAGAAAATGTAAGTATTATTTTTACATAAAGTTATCAGTTTAATTGGATATTTTTGGCATGCAGCATGGGCATACCCAAAACATTCTGCTACTCCTTCTGAGTATAGGGATATCACATGGGCAGACTTTTTCACTATTTGCACTGATCATGTACAGAAATGGTCATCAACCATGTCTTCAGAGCCCACTAAGAGGCCAGGTTTTATGTATTACCTTGGGGAGATGCAGACTAGAATACTGCAATCACTGAGCAGCAAATTATATCACCTGTGATATATTGCAGTTATCTTGCACACCTGGCCTGTTAGTGGGCCCTGAGGACAGGGTTAATGACCACGAATGTACCATTGCATCTTGTGTATCACACAAATCAACCAATTATATAAAAACAAATGTTACTGTAATGACCACTAGTATATGAATGGTTAGGGAATATAGCTTAGAGTGCCATCACCTATAGCAGTCCCCATTCCTACAAGCTAAGCAAGCCTAGTGATTTCCCCTAGGGATGCCATGTTCACTGTCCAGGAAGTACAAGAAGCTAAAGAAAGGAAGAGCAAAGGAGTTCCTGTGGTTCCAGGAGGGTAGTTGTCCACAGGAGGTTAGTCCAGGCAAAAAAAGGCAAAGGATTGGTGAAAGCAACAGGCAGAAATGTGGTCAACAAACAAGCCAGTCGATTGACAAGCCAAGGTTAGCATAGGTTCAGACAGAGGCGTGGCAGTTCAGATAGAGGCGTGGCAGAGGCGTGGCAGACTGGTGTGGCAGTGATCAGGAACACTGTTGTTGTCTTACACAGAAATTTCAAAAGTTATTGTGCTGGTAGATCAAACAAGCTGCTGGCAAAAAACTGTTGGATGTGATTGTAAATTAACATATATAACATTAGATGTGCTATGCTAAACAGTTAATGAACCATAATGTGGCAGGGTATATTATGAATTACAAAACAAAATAAATCATAAAGTGAGTCCCATGAACAACAACAGTCCAATATCACGATTTCAAGAGAAAGTTCCGGAAAGTGAAGTGAAAAGCTCCAGTGCACTGTAAAAGTACAGCATATGTTTCTAATGTGGCTATGGATGACAGACAAAAAAGTGAATCACCCAGGTGCGGCTCCACCGTGCACTAAAAATTGCTTCTTACCAGAGACTGTATTATACTAAATTATAAGAGTCACAAGCACGATGTAGGGAGTTATCATAAGAGATAGAAGCCCTTAACTTTCTTCCTATCAGGTAAAGGCGATCTCAGTAAGAAATTATGGGTAGTTACTCCAACATGCCATACATAGAAATTAATCAAAACTATCCACATAGTGTAAAATTGTATGGTAGGTTTATTTAAAAAGGAAGTATAAATTATTCACAAGTAAAATGATTAAAACCGGTTTCGGGTTTCAAACTAACAGCCTCGTAGAATCGGCAGGAGTGGTGACGTCACAAGTATGACTCCATCCTACGCGTTTAATCAAAGTTAATGTCATCAGGGGCATACCCAAAACACATTCTCCAGGTAAATGAAATGAAGGAATGATACCGCTCTAAAAGCTACTGACCCCTCGGATTGCTTCAACTCTACTAAAACCGACAGGTGCTGGCTCTTCACAGGTGCATGGAATTGGAAAAAATCCTGAACCACCGCATTCTGTTAAACGCCATCTTTATTGGATAAAATCAGATCAAAACATAATCCAAAATGGTACAACAGGACAAAATATGGCTAACATGTTTCACATCGGAGTAAGCATCTTACAATGTGAAACATGTTAGCCATTTTTTGTCCTGTTGTCCACTTTTTCATCTTGATTGCATTGGATTATGTTTTGACCTGATTTTATCCAAAAAAGACGTTGTTTAACAGAGTGTGGCAGTCCAAGATTTTTTCAAATTCCAAAACACATCCGGCTACTTCTGTCTGAGTATAGGGATACTATGTGTGCAAGACATTTTCAATATTTGCACTGATTATGTACAGGACATTGTATCTTGTGTATCACACAAATCATTCAATTATATCAAAACCAGTGTACTGCAATGGCCACCTGTTTATGAAGGGTTTGGGAATATAGCTTAGTGTGGCATCACCTATAGCAGTCATCATTCCTATAAACTAAGAAAACCTAGTAAGTGTGCCACTTGTGTGGCAGTAAGTCCCTTTCACACTTATACGACTTGTACCACGATTTTGAAAGGCAAAATTGTATTCTCCATGATTTTCAATGACTACCATTCATATTGGCACGACTTTAAGTCATGCCGACTTCAAAGTAGTTCCTGCACTACTTTTTTTCTGATGTCAGATCAAAGTCGGATTCTGAATTAACAGATCCGACTTTGGCATGGGACTTGTACACGATTTGTGCATAAAGGGGAACTCCACGCCAATTAAAAAAAAAAAAAAACGGCATGAGTTCCCCATTGTGAGCATAACGGGCCCATAGGTCTGGTATAGGTTTTAAGGGGAACCCCCATGCTGAAAAACGGCGTAGGGTCCCCCCAAAATCCATACCAGACCTTTATCCGAGCACCATGCATGGCTGGTCAGGAAAGGGGGTGGGGACGAGTGAGCTTCAAGAAGATAGCGGAGCCCAGCAGAAGGCAGAAAGCATCAGAGAGCACAGAGAAGGCCCCGGAGAGCGGGAGAAGAGAACGGAGAGTCGGAAGAGACCCCTGGAGTTGGAAGAAGACCCCCAAAGTTGGAAGAAGACCCCCGGAGCTGCCTAATAAATTACTTTAAAAACCTTTGTAGTGTGTTTTTTTTCTTGACACTTCCCCCCATTCACATAGGGTGGGGGGCCCGGGATCCGGGGGCCCCCTTATTAAAGGGGGCTCCCAGATTCCGATAAGACCCCGGCAACCAACGGCCAGGTTTGTCGGGAAGGGGCCCTTGTCCTTATCAACAAGGGGGCAAGGTGCCCCCCTGCCCCAAAGCACCCACCCACCATGTTGAGGGCATGTGGCCTGGTAAGGCTCAGCAGGGGGGCGCTCACTTGTCCCCACCCCCTTTCCTGACCAGCCGGGCTGGTGATCGGATAAGGGTCTGGTATGGATTTTCGGGGAAACTCCACACCGTTTTTTCAGCGGGGGTTGCCCTTAAAACCCTTACCAGACCGATGGGCCCGGAATGCCAATGAAGGGGGAACCCATGCCGTTTTTTTTTTCAAAAAATATTGGCGTGGAGTTCCCCCTAATTATTGGGGGATCAAAGTCGGCGTCCCTGCTCATTGAAGTCATACTTCAAGTCGTGGGGCAAAGTCAGATCCACAGTCGTACGACTGTCTTGTTAAAATCGCGGCCGCGGACCGTGGCAAAGTCGCGGTAAAGTCACGCAACTTTTCTTTCTTGGAACATCTTCCAGTTGAAGAAGAGGGACTTGAGAACAACTCCCTATTAAGGTTATGTATGACTTAATAATTCATTTTAATCATCAAAAAGTTATAGACATTATAAAGACTTTGGCCCAGATTCTGAAAGGACTTACGACGGCACAGCGCCATGTACGCCGTTGTAAGTCCTAATCCGACCCGTCGTATCTATGCGACTGATTCTTAGAATCAGTTACGCATAGATATCCATTAGATCCGACAGGCGTCTCTTACGCCGTTGGATCTTAACAGCATTTTTTTTTGACCACTAGGTGGCGCTTCCGTCGAATTCCGCGTCGAGTATGCAAATTAGCTAGATACGCGAATTCCCAAACGTACGCGTGCCATCGCAGTAAAGTTACGACGTTTACGTTAGGCTTTTCCCGGCGTAAAGTTGCCCCTGCTATATGAGGCGCAGCCAATGTTAAGTATGGCCGTCGTTCCCGCGTCGAAATTTGAAAAAGTTACGTCGTTTGCGTAAGTCGTCCGTGAATGGGGCTGGACGTCACGTTCACGTCGAAACCAATGTTGTCCTTACGGCGTACTTTGAAGCAATGCACACTGGGAAATTCCACGGACGGCGCATGCGCTGTTCCGCAAAAATGTCAATCACATCGAGTCACAGTAGTTTTTCATAAAACACGCCCCCCTGATCCAAATTTGAATTAGGCGGGCTTACGCCGGCCGATTTACGCTACGCCGCCGCAACTTACGGAGCAAGTGCTTTGAGAATACAGCACTTGCCCGTATAAGTTGCGGCGGCGTAACGTAAATCGAATACGTTACGCCGCCGCAGAGATACGCCGCTGGACGTGAATCTGGGCCTTTATTCTAAGACAATATAAAAAGAAATGGAAATAATACTTTTTCTTAAGTGGGCGACCTAGGGAGATTAATAGAGAAAGGCTATAACAAGTTGTGAAAACAATTATGGAAATGGATCTTAGAAAAGTGTACTTTAAAATCAATCAACAGAGCTTTCATTTTCATGTCAACAAACTAGGAATGAAAGGGTGAGAGCAACTCTTAGGCCGCGTACACACGGTCGGTCAAAACCGATGAAAACGGACTGAAGGACATTTTCATCGGTCCAAACCAATCGTGTGTGGGCCCCATCGGTCAGTTATCCTTTGGTCAAAAATTTTAGAACTTGCTTTAAAATTTAACCGATGGACGCCTAACCGATAGGTCAAAACCGATGGTTAGTATGCAAAAGCATCGGTTAAAAATCCACGCATGCTCAGAATCAAGTCGACGCATGCTTGGAAGCATTGAACTTTGTTTTTTTCAGCACGTCGTTGTGTTTTACGTCACCGCGTTCTGACACGATCGGTTATTTAACTGATGGTGTGTAGGCACGACTGATCATCAGTCAGCTTCATCGGTTAACTGATGAAAAAATCCATCAGACCGTTTTCATCAGACGAACTGATCGTGTGTACACTGTACAGGGCATTATTGTTTGAAATTTAGTGCTCTCTCTCCAAATCTAAATTATATGTTATATTACATAAAAAAGTTTAGAGGTTGTGGAGTACAATTGTGCCGTGGAAAAGTGGCATGTTGGGGAGATGTATAAACTGCACTTTCCAAAGAATTGTGGGCCAGATTCACAGAAAAAGTACGCCGGAGTATCTGCTGATACTCCGGCGTACTTTCAAATTTGCAGCGTCGTATCTTTATTTGTAATTCACAAACGACGGCTTTTGGCTAAGATCCGACAGACGTACGGCTTCGTACGCCTTTGAATCTTAGGTTTAATTTTCCGGCGGCCGCTGGGTGGAGTTTGCATAGTTTTCCAGCATCGGGTATGCAAATTAGCTGATTACGGCGATCCACGAAGATACGCGCGTTCGTCGCAATCTCTTACGTCGTCGCTAGTTGGTTTTTCCCGTCGTAAACATAAGCCTGCTTTTTCATGGCTTATATTTAGAACAGCCATGTTAAAGTATGGCCGTCGTTCCCGCGTCGAATTTCAATTTTTTTTTTTTTGCGTAAGACGTCCGGGAATACGAAACGACGTAACGCACGTCGCCGTTCAAAAAATAGGTTGGGGCGCCGTAATTTCGCGCAAAGCACGTCGGGAAATTTTTACACGGAGCATGCACAGAACGTTCGGCGTGGGAACGCACCTAATTTAAATGGTACACGCCCCATTTCAATTAGGCGGGCTTGCGCCGGACGGCTTTACGTTACACCGCCGTAAGTTTACACGCAAGTGCTTGGTGAATCAGGCACTTGCGCTGAAAACTTGCGGCGGTGTAACGTAAAGACGATACGTTACGCCGCCGCAGATATCTGTGAATCTGGCCCTGTATACCTACCAAGCCCCAGGGAAAGAGAGGGTAACTTTTTAATGTTCATGATATTGATAACATTAACAGAATTACTTGGAAAATGGTGTTAGAAGGTTGCCTCAAATAAGTAACATTTTGAAACAGCTCTCAAAATTTTTGATAGTGAATATAGTATTAACTTGACAAATGGTAGGTAGTATCTTACTTTTGCAGTTTGTAAATGTATTTATATTTACTTTTGTTTTTCTCCTCTTTTGACCTATTTGAGAACAAAATGACAAAATGATAGTTATCTATGATTTATTCTATTATATGTATGTTTTAATATAATCTAAGACTAGTGTTCATCTAACTGTACATTGTCAGAACCCAAAGCATATGTTGATTAATTCTAATAAGATTTAAATAGCTTCCAAAGAAGTGGAATTTTGGCTTTACACCCTGACCTGAGCTGCACTTCAAAACAGCATGTGTGAATCCTTCATGGGTTATTTTCAGATGGATTTTTTAAACAACTATGCATATACAGGTAAACCACTAATACAAATGTAGATGGTGCAGTTAAATGTTGGGTGTGCATATACTGTACAGTGCCTTGAAAAAAGTTTTCATACCCCTTGAAGTGTTCCACATCTTGTTATGTTGAAACCGAAAACGTAAATGTATTTTATTGGAATTGTATGTGATAGAATAACAAAAAGTGACACATAATTGTGAAGTGGAAGAAAAATAATAAAAAGTTTTAAAATGTTTTTACAAATAAATATGTAAAAAGTGTTTTGTGCATTTGTATTCAGCCTCCTAGTCAATACTTTGTAGAACCACCTTTCTCTACAATTAGAACTACTAGTCTTTTTGGGTAGGTTTCTACCTTGCACATCTAGAGAGTGACATTTTTGCAAAATAGCTCAAAGTCTGTCAGATTGGATGGAGAGAGTCTGTGAACACCATTTTCCACAGATTCTCAATTGGATTGAAATGTTTTAAACATCTACACAGCTTTATCCCTGACCTGTCTGGTGTGTTCCTTGGCCTTCATGATCCTGTTTGTTAACTAAGTTTCTCTAACAAACCTCTAAGGGCTTCACAGAACAGCTGTATTTATACTGAGATTAAATTACACACAGGTGGACTCTATTCACTAATTAAGTGACTTCTGAAGGCAATTGGTTCCGCTAGATCAGGGATATGCAATTAGCGGACCTCCAGCTGTTGCAAAACCACAAGTCCCATCATGCCTCTGCCTCTGGGTGTCATGCTTGTGCCTGTCAGTGTCTTGCTAGGCCTCATGTGACTTGTAGTTCTGCAACAGCTGGAGGTCCGCTAATTTCATATCCCCGCGCTAGATTTTAGTTAGGGGTATCAGAGTAAAGGGGGCTGAATACAAATGCACACCACACTTTTCAGATATTTATTTGTAAAAAAAAAAATTAAACCCATTTATAATTTTCCTTCCACTTCACAATTCAGTGCCACTTTGTGTTGGTCTATCACATAAAATCCCAATAAAATACATTTATGTTTTTGGTTGTAACATGACAAAATGTGGAAAATTTCAAGGGATATGAATACTTTTTCAAGGAACTGTATATACTGGTGTCTTGGTAAATGAATGAACCGATTATTAGTTTATGTTCTCACAAAAATACACAAAAGTGAAGATGACAATGTTACACATTCTTAAAAAAGAAAAAAATGCATGCTGAACCCTGGGGATCTTTTATCTTTTCCATATTGTTCAGGTAAATCTCCACCATTCAAGGTTTGCCTATCCCTGATTTAATAAATATAAAACTAATATGCTTAGAGCAGTAAACCTCTGCAACCAATCAATACTTATGTTTTATTGTTCTTTCCATTCTTCTGTGACTGTTGACCTGATGAGAGGTGGCATCGGTTTAAATCCTGCATGTGAAATATGCAGTTTATAATCTATAGAGGTTTCCTCAGTGAAAATGCTTAGAGGTATGCTCAAGGCTTTGCTGATGTTAGCTAATTCATTTCATTAAAGCGGGGTTCCGGGCATAATTTTTTTTATTTATTTTTTGCAAGCTAAAATTAATCACATAGACATATTAATAGCTCCCCAGTCGTTCCAGAAATCATTGCAAACACTTGCCTTATATCCTCCAGCTCATGTTGTGGCCATATCCATCATATGTGTGGGCATGTGAAGCCCAGTTCCTTTTTCTTCCTGGTTTTCAGGGAGAGGTGCATGCTGGGTGATTTTTAGGCACAGTAATGCCTAGAGACTCCTGGGAAATGAGTGTCATCATTTCCCAGGAGGCAATGGGGTCTTAGGACAGGAAGTTGAACCACCTAGGATCAGGAACTAGGCAGATTATAAAATGTGCCTAGTAACAGTCAGATAGAAGTGATAGATACATTGAAAACCTTCATATACAGAACCCTAAAGCCACATTTGATCTGGAAGAAGACAACAACAAACTTTAAACATGGTCCAATTTTCTCCAACTGGAACAAAAATCATTTCTGATCCCCTAAAACAATTAGATAATCCCTGAAGCAACAATCTTTGGTTTTATTACTTATGAATATTAAGCAACAGTTATGTTCTGTGCATTTAGAAGCTAATTCAGAATAAAACATAAAACAAACAATAAACTAAGTTTGCTAGAAATAATTTCTGTGGTAGTGTATTCCACTATCTCTCAACTCTGAAGCTGGCCATACAATTTTCTTATTAAATTTTCTTTAGATTTACCTTTAGCTATGTAGTGCCAGGGCCTACCTGATTGCAAACAAACTGAAAGTGAGCTCATATTACCGTATTTATCGGCGTATACCGCGCACTATTTTGCCCTGAAAATCAGGGCAAAATCGTGGGTGCGCGATACGCCGATACCCGCTTTCCCGCCATGAGTTTGAATACTGCGCCCGCATATAGCGAGCGCAGTACACTCGTGAATCTTCGGCTAGTCTCGGCCGCCTCGCGTACTGACGTCCTGACGTCCTGAGCGTACAGGACGTCAGTGCGAGAGGCGCCCGAGCCTGCCCGAAGATTCACGAGTGTACTGCGCTCGCTATATGCGGGCGCAGTATTCAAAGTCGTGGCGGGAAACGAGCGGGAGGACGCCGCCGAAGGACGCCGGACCCGCCGAAAATGGACGCCGGACCCGCCGAAGATGGACACCGGACCCGCCGAAGATGGACACCGGACCCGCCGAAGATGGACACCCGACCCGCCGAAGATGGACGCCCGACCCGCCGAAGACGGACAGGTGCCCAACACTGAACTGCATATTTCAGATAAAGTATTACTAATGTTTTTTTAAGGTGGCAAGATTATTGCTCTCTCTCTCTCTCTCTCTCTCTCTCTCTCTCTCTGGATTCAATTTCTCTTTTAATAAAATGTATTATTTAGCCAACTTTGGAAACTGCATACAGTTATTAAATCTATTATCTATTAGAACACCCAGATTCTTCTTGACCATTGCCTATATCCAGTTCTACTCCCCCCTGTGATGGTAAACCTTGGCACCCTAGATGTTTTGGAACTACATTTCCCATGATGCTCATGCACTCTGCAGTGTAGTTGAGCATCATGGGAAATGTAGTCAGTGCCGTCTTAAGAGCATTATAGGCACCCGGGCAATACAGTGCACTGGGGCGTTGTCTACACAATCACACATAATGGCTGTGTTTGAATGGCATAGTGGCTGGGTGGAGCTAGTTTTACGGCCGCGAAGGCGGTGTGCTCCGAATGCTAGGACGGCCGCGGCATGTTCTGAATGCTGGGGTGGCCGCGGCACTCTCTGAAGTCACTGGTTGCTAGGCGCCAGGCAGCCGATGATTCTAGCAACCAGTGCAGTTGAGTGAGCGGCGTACTACAGCTTCGGCGCTCCTTTTCTTAGCCCCCCAGGCAAGTGGGGCCCCCAGGCAAGTGTGGCCCCCAGGCAACTTCCCAGCATTCCCATGCGAAAAGACAGCCTTGAATGTAGTTCCAAAACATCTTGGGTGCCAAGGTTCACCATCACTGCACTAGAATGTATGTTGCTTGCATGTTTTTAGTTCCCAAGTGCGTAACTTTATGTTTATCAACACTAAACCTCATTAGCGTAAATACAGTTGCTATTATTGTTAATAGTATTACATTATTATTAACCACATCCATACTGGGCATTTTCACCCCCTTCCTGCCCAGGCCAATTTTCAGCTTTCAGCGCTGTCACACTTTGAATGAGAATTGTGTGGTCATGCAATATTGTAACCAAATAAATTTTGATAATTTTCCCAACAAATAGAGATTTCTTTTGGTGGTATCTGATCACCTCTGCGGTTTATTATTTTTTGCGCTGTAAACAAAAAAAAATGTAAATTCTGAAAAAAAAACAATATTTATTACTTTTTACTATAAAAAATATTCCAATTTGTTCTTCTTTATATGTTTGGTAAAAAAAAAAAATTGCAATAAGCGTATATTGATTAGATTGCACACAAGTTATAGCGTCTACAAAATAGAGGGGATAGAATTATGGCATTTTTATTATTATTTTGTTTTACTAGTAATGATGGCGATCTGCGATTTTTGTCAGGACTGCAATATTGCGGCGGACAGATCGGACACTTTTGACACTATTTTAAGACTATTCACATTTACAGTGCTATAAATATGCACTGATTACTGTATAAATGTGACTGACAGGGAAGAGGTTAACACTAGGGGATGTGGTGGTTAGATGTGGTGGTTAGCTCTACGCAGCAAATAGCAGAAGCATTTAGAGATTATTACTCAAATCTGTACCAACTGGATAGGCAATCACCGAGGGCAAAAATTCTCGACAGAGAAGAAAGGATAAAAGAATATTTAAAGGCCTCAGGGATGCCTAGGATATCGACTGAGGACTCAGAGAAAATAGATAGCCCAATCACAGCAGAAGAGTTTTTCGTTGCTCTTAGATCACTGAAACTGGGTAAGGCCCCGGGCCCCGACGGATACACACTACGTTATTACAAAATCTTTTCAGAAAAGCTGGCGCCTAAATTTGTCGCTGCTTTTAACTCGATACGGGAGGGACAGAAGATGTTGGCAGAAACTTTAATGGCCGAAATAGCAGTAATTCCGAAGGAGGGGAAGGACCCTGCTCAATGTGCGAGCTATCGCCCAATATCTCTGCTAAACGTAGATTTAAAAATCTTTGCAAGGATATTGGCCGATAGACTACTGACGCACATTCCTATGTTGATACATGCAGATCAGGTAGGGTTCACTCCGGGCCGAGAAGGTCGAGAAAATACTCAAAGAGTCTTAAGCACAATACATTTATCTCAGCAACGTAAACTGCCATTAAAGGGTCACTAAAGGAAAAAAATGTTTTGCCTAAAATTAATGTCTGCAAGGTAGACAGACAGAATAGTGTAATGATTCTGTTAAAAAATGAGTAAATACCTATTAAATTCCTTCATCTATATCACCTCCGGCGTTCTAGTTTCTGTTCTCTCATTCACTTCCTGGTTTGCATCGTTTGTTCATGTAAGAACTACATTTCCCAGTATGCATTGTGGCACGCCCAGTAATTCACACCTCCTTGAAGTCTCTAACACGTAGAGAGCGTCCTATCGCACAGATGTAGTTCCCAGGAGGGGGTGAGCACGTTACTGACCACCGCAGTAAAGCCTCCCATCACGGTGGTCAGTAAAATCAGACAAGCAGGAATTGAACAGAACAGAGAAGAAATAGAGCAACTTCTGAGCAAAAACTAACAATGAGGAAGTGAAAAGAGGAATGTCTGCAGGTAAAGGATGCTTATTATGAAAAAAAATATTTTCCTTTACAACCCCTTTAATTCTTGTTTCCGCAGACGCGGAAAAAGCCTTTGACAGGGTGGAATGGGGGTTTTTAAAAGCTGTACTACAACATATAGGACTAGGGAGGGGGTTACAGAACTGGATTACAAGTCTTTATTCCTGCCCGACAGCAAGAGTAAAGATAAATGGGATAAAATCGGACCCTTTCCCCATCCAGAATGGAACCCGACAGGGATGTCCCCTCTCCCCTATTATATTCATCCTTTCCCTGGAACCATTTTTGAGAATAGTTAGAGCAAATACAGATATAAGGGGTATCCAGGACAAGGGGGATGAGTATAAAGTGGCAGCATATGCCGATGACCTATTGTTTACAATAACCTCCCCAACAACATCGCTACCATGTCTATTAGCAGAAATAAAAAGATATGGGGAAATATCAAATTTCAAAGTGAATTACAACAAGTCGGAGGCTATGGGAGTGGAGGTAGATAGTCGGAAGCAGCAGCAATTGGTAGCTAATTTTTCTTTAAGATGGACAGATTCCCACGTAGAATATCTTGGGACTAACATACCTAAAAAGCTAAGCAGGATTCTTGAACTAAATTTTGTCCCGTTGATAAAACAAATAAAACTCGACCTACAAAAATGGGATAAAGAAATCTTCTCTTGGTTCGGCAGAATCAATATAGTAAAAATGAATGTGATGCCAAGAATACTTTATCTATTTCAGACCTTACCGATAAAAATACCGACTGGTTTTCTGAGAGATATGAGATCCAGAGTTATGAAGTTCATATGGGCGGGCAAACCTGCTAGAGTGCGGAGAAATATACTGACCTTATCGAAGGAAAAAGGAGGAGACGGTCTCCCAGACCCAATGGGTTATTATGAGGCCTCGCACTTAGCTCGCGTAGCGGACTGGTGTACACAGCAGGCAGACAAACCATGGGTAAATATGGAACGAGAGGCGAGTAACATTCCGTTAGAAGGATTGGCGTGGTTAGCAGAAAGTAAAATACCCCAGTGTGTAAAAAAACACCCAATGATAAATGCCACACTTAGCGTCGTCAGAAAGATGTGTAAAAAAACAAAGTTGCTGAAACATATTGGCCCTATGACACCTATTCTGGGTAATCCGAGTTTTGAGCCAGGTCTGAAAGACCGAGGTTTTAACAATTTGAGACGGAAGGGAATCAGCAGACTGACACATTTTATGATAGACAATCATGTGATGCATAATGAGGAGATGGAGCAGGTTTACGACGAGGACATAGATCTATGGAGACGTAATCAGTTGAGAACTTATATAGGATCTCTAAAAATTTGAGTGGAAGATATAGGAGTACCGTCGAAATTTGAGGAAATTTGTTTAAAAAGGGAACCAATGAGACATATGTTATCATATATGTATAATCTAATTAACGAAGCAAATGCACCACAAGAACTAGTCTTCATACAGGCGTGGGAAAGGGATCTGGGTATAAAGTTTTCAGAGACACAGAAAAATAAGATCTTTTCATTTACACACAAAGCGTCAATTGCATCTAGGTATCAGGAGGGAGGATACAAAGTACTGACTAGGTGGTACAGAACACCAATGATATTAAATTGGATCTTCCCTAATACATCAAAAATTTGCTGGAGATGTCAGAAAGAGGAGGGCACCATGATGCACATGTTTTGGAGCTGTCAAAAACTAAAAGAGTTTTGGAATATGGTCTCGGATATCATTTGGGAAATTACCGGGGTAAATCTTGGAGACAGACCGGCAGCATATCTGTTATTTGATATCCCAATGTCTCTGGAAAAATATAAGCAATCTTTGCTAAGACATCTGTTAACAGCCGCAAAGGCTTGTATACCAATACTATGGAAGAGTACAGCTCCTCCAACAAGGTCACAATGGCTGAGCAGAATAAACGAGATTCAGTTGATGGAAAATCTTACGATGGGACTTCGAGAGCGAGAGGAGGAATATTGGAGGATCTGGACTCCATATATTGAGTACAGAGACCGTAATCCCTAGGGGGGGGGAGAGAGAGAGGAAGGAAAATTCTTTTTTTTTTTTTTTGTTAGGGGGGAGAAGAAAGATGGAAATTATCGCGTGTTACTCCATAGAAGACGGTAACACAAGGAAGTAATGGTCTGCAAAAGATAGTACTGTAACTAATGAGAGATTGGGCTGATATGGAGTAGGCTGTAGAAATTAAAAATATTTAATGTGAGATGATTAACGGATGTTACAAATGGAAACTATGACAAAATGGTTGTATTATATTTTTTGTATGTGGAAAAAGAAAGGAAAAGTGAAATAAAGAATTGTAAAAAAAAAAAACACTAGGGGGCGATAAAGGGGTTAAATGTGTTTCTTAGGGAGTGATTCTAACTGTGGGGGTAGGAGACTGATTGCTGTCCCTATGTACAAGGGACACACTATCGGTCTCCTCCCCCTGACAGGACGTGGATCTCTGTGTTTACACACAGAGATCCATGTCCCTGCTCTGTGACGAGCAATCGTGGGTGCATGCGCATTGGGTCCCCAGTAATGCGGCGAGTGAGCGCGCACGCTCTCCACACTGCAGGGAATCCCCGGACGTCATATGACGTCTGCCTGAAGGGATGAAGGGTTCCTGCGGACGTCATATGACTATATGCCAGGCAAGAATTGATTTAGCTAAATAACTTCTAGCAATCCCACGCAATCTTTTGTCCAATTTTGAGTTAAAATGTTGTTTTCAATATTTCTTATTTTTCTGTCTTCTCCAAAGTGTGCGATTAAACTCAGTGTTGAAAAATAATATAATTTGTATTTTATTTTTACTACTAAGCCTTTTATTGGATGAAAATGTAAAAAACTGAAAATGTTCTGTCCTTTATTACATTGCTTCAAATCCATTTGTGCCAAATATAAAAAATCTGGCTGCAATCTACGATTATATGTGATATTTATTGCATTAAATAAGTATGTATTTAACTAAACATTTCCTCTAAGCAACAATTGCAAATGATAAATAAATATATATATTTTTTTTACAAAGGGCATTGTAAAACCATGCACCCCCATATCTACAATTTGAATGTATAATGATAAAAACAAACATTAGGATGTTGACAGGAAAGAGACAGTGTAGTATGCTAAGTATTTTCGTACAGCAGTCTAATCACCCTAGTGCTTACCACATAAAATGCATAATGCTTAAAAATAGCCACATTTTCTTCCTAAAATTACAGCATAAAAGTCTGTAATTTAACCTCTTAGCGCTGACTGTATGTACATATGTGGCCTTGGCATTATAAGGGGTTATACCGGATCACCCGAATACCGTTTTTTAGAGGGGGCAGTTGGCTCTTTAGGGATATCAACTGATGCGGCCGTTCGGCTGTTATTCCAAAGGAGCAGGAAGGGGCGCCCCCCTCCCGCCGCCTTCCGCCGCTCCTCTGGGGCCTCCCATCCCTCTGGGAGACCCGAGCCACGTACAGCACTTCCACCGGCTTGAGTGAGACAGGAAGGAAGACGGAAATTACTTTGATTGAGTCTCCTATGTGTAAACACGGAAGCAACAGTATTCAGAATTGCCATTTTTGGCAATCTAAATACAGTACTTTGAAGTGCAAAGGAGGGATCTCTCCATAAAGAGTATCTGTCACATCCTATTACTGTCACAAGGGATATTTACATTCCTTGTGACAGCAATAAAAGTGATATATATATTTTTTTTAAGAGACAATGTAAAAAAATTTAATCGAAATTATGACCGTCCTCGCGAGCTCGTGCAGCCAAGTAACCGCACACGTAAGTCGCCCCTGCATATGTAAACAGTGTTCAAATCTCACATGTGAGGTATTGTCTCGATCATAAGAGCACTAGACCTCCTCTGTAACTTGTAACCATTCATTTGTTTAAAGCATCACTTATGGAGATTTTTAGGCACCGTAGTTTGTCGCCATTCCACAAGTGTGCACAATTTCTAAGCATGAAATGTTAGGTATCTATTTATTCGGCGTAACATAATTTTTCACATTATACAAAATAATTGAGCTAAATTTACCTTTTAGTTTTTTAATTCATAAAAATGTATTTTTTTTCTAAAATATGCGCAAATACAGTGTGACATAAAATATTGCAACACTTGTCATTTTATTCACTAGGGTCTCTGCTAAAATATATATATATGTATATAATGTTTGGGGATTCTAAGTAATTTTCTAGTAAAAAATATGGATTTTAACTTGTAAGCAACAAATGTCAGAAATATTCTTAGGCATGAAAGGGATTATATAACAGCTGAATATCAAATTGAAATATAGCAGTAGACTTCCACAATAACTCAACACACACACAAGAACATTGCTTTTGAATACTGAACATTTATGCAATTAAAAGCCAACACTAATTCCATTCAATAGAAGAAGATCCTGGTCTGCCGCACTCCTTAAAACTATGTCTTTATTGTACAAATAAAATCCAAAAAACAACCAAAGCGATGCAGTCAATTGAATGATAAAAGAATAAAATCTAGCAGTAGATTTCCACAATAACTCAACACACACACAAGAACATTGGGCCTGATTCTCAAAAGAGATACGCAGACTTAACTGCTGTTCAGCCTGCGTATCTCTGTGCCTAACTTTGGAAACGATTCTCAAAAGGCTTTTTCCAAAGTTAGGCAGAAAATCTGACATGTGTAAGACACTTACACGGTCAGATTTTAGGATGCAGTACCGCATCCGCCACTGGGGGCATTTCTCATTGAAATGCAGCTTTGCGTATGCAAATGAGGACTTAAGCAGATTTTCAAAGCATTTCATCACTGTGATTTCTGCCTAAGTTCCGAATTTGCCTGCGCAAAACTAGGGCTGGTTTTATAATGTGGAAAGTTAGTCACACATTGTAAAGGCCCATTCCAGCGACGGCATTTGGTATGCATTCCCGAGGGAGAACTCCACGGCAATTTTTAAATTCAAAACCGGCATGGGTTCCCCCCCAGGAGCATACCAGGCCCTTAGGTCTGGTATGGGTTGTAAGGAGACCCCCCCTCCGCCGAAAAAGCGACGTAGGGGGTCCCCCTACAATCCATACCAGACCCGTATCCAAAGCACGCTACCCGGCCGGTCAGGAAAGGAGTGGGGACGAGTGAGCGCCCCCCCCCCTCCTGAGCCGTGCCAGGCCGCATGCCCTCAACATGGGGGGGTTGGGTGCTCTGGGGCAGGGGGGCGCACTGTGGGCCCCCCCACCCCAGAGCACCCTGTCCCCATGTTGATGAGGACAGGACCTCTTCCCGACAACCCTTGCCGTTGGTTGTCGGGGTCTGCGGGAGGGGGCTTATCGGAATCTGGGAGTCCCCTTTAATAAGGGGGCCCCCAGATACCGGCCCCCCACCCTAAGTGAATGGATATGGGGTAAATCGTACCCCTATCCATTCACCTGGAGGCAAAAAGTAAAAGTTAGTAAACACACAACACAAGGCTTTTTAAAATAATTTATTATTCTGCTCCGGATGCCCCCCCCTGTCTTCTTTATTAGCTCTATTAGCAGGGGGGGCTTCTTCTTCCACTCTCCGGGGGTCTTCCACTCTCCGGGGGGGGGTTTCTTCTTCCGCTCTCCGGGGGGGGGCTTCTCCGGACTCCGGGGGGCTTCTTCCATCTTCTCCCCTCTTCCGATGTTGACTCGGCGAACCCCGGTTCTTCTGCAGATGTCCGGTGCCTTCTTCTTCAGCGCTGGCTGCCTGCTATCTGTGTGTGTTAGCTCAATTTCTAACAGGCAGCCGGCGCGGTCTTCTGTGACGTCAGGGTCTTATCTTCTGTTCTTCTCCCCTCTTCCGATGTTGCCTCGTCGCCTGTTGTCACTGCAATGATGGAAGCGCGCCTTGCATCCCATTTATATAGGCATCACCGTCCCATCATGCTCCGGTAGGTACCCATGTGGTGGGTGCCTACCCACGTGCACCCACCACGTGGGTACCTACCGGAGCATGATGGGACGGTGATGCCTATATAAATGGGATGCAAGGCGCGCTTCCATCATTGCAGTGACAACAGGCGACGAGGCAACATCGGAAGAGGGGAGAAGAACAGAAGAGAAGACCCTGACGTCACAGAAGACCGCGCCGGCTGCCTGTTAGAAATTGAGCTAACACACACAGATAGCAGGCAGCCAGCGCTGAAGAAGAAGGCACCGGACATCTGCAGAAGAACCGGGGTTCGCCGAGTCAACAGCGGAAGAGGGGAGAAGATGGAAGAAGCCCCCCGGAGTCCGGAGAAGCCCCCCCCCCCGGAGAGCGGAAGAAGAAACCCCCCCCGGAGAGTGGAAGACCCCCGGAGAGTGGAAGAAGAAGCCCCCCCTGCTAATAGAGCTAATAAAGAAGACAGGGGGGGCATCCGGAGCAGAATAATAAATTATTTTAAAAAGCCTTGTGTTGTGTGTTTACTAACTTTTACTTTTTGCCTCCAGGTGAATGGATAGGGGTACGATGTACCCCATATCCATTCACTTAGGGTGGGGGGCCGGTATCTGGGGGCCCCCTTATTAAAGGGGACTCCCAGATTCCGATAAGCCCCCTCCCGCAGACCCCGACAACCAACGGCAAGGGTTGTCGGGAAGAGGTCCTGTCCTCATCAACATGGGGACAGGGTGCTCTGGGGTGGGGGGGCCCGCAGTGCGCCCCCCTGCCCCAGAGCACCCAACCCCCCCATGTTGAGGGCATGCGGCCTGGCACGGCTCAGGAGGGGGCGCCCGCTCGTCCCCACTCCCTTCCTGACCGGCCGGGTAGCGTGCTTTGGATACGGGTCTGGTATGGATTGTAGGGGGACCCCCTACGTCGATTTTTCGGCGTGGGGGGGTCTCCTTACAACCCATACCAGACCTAAGGGCCTGGTATGCTCCTGGGGGGGGAACCCATGCCGGTTTTTTCTTTGAAAATTGGCATGGAGTTCTCCCTCTCAGGAATGCATGCTGAGCGACGCTGTCATTTTTTTTTTAAATTATTTGTTTTCCCGGCGCGTCTTTTTTTTTTCACCCGTCGCAACTTTAGTGTCCCGTCGAAATTCTCAAAGCCGCCCGGCGTTAATTACGTTCGCGCGCTGCACGTCGGGAAAATGACGTCACACCAATGCGCAGTACGGCCGGCGCGGGAGCGCGCCTCATTTAAATTTTAAACGCCCCCAGGAGAGGAGGACCGCCTTACGACGGCGGCACTTAAGTTACACGGCGTGTAATTTCTAGGTAAGTGCTTTGACGATCAGGCACTTAGGTAGAAATTTTAAGTCAGTGTAACTTAACTGCTGAAAGTTAAGTTAGGCAGCTTTTTTGAGAATTTGGCCCATTGCTTTTGAATACTGAACATTTATGCAATTAAAAGCCAACACTAATTCCATTCAATAGCTACGAGTAAGCATCACATGGTGTGAAACATGTCATCCACCTTTTTCCTGTTGTTCACTTCATTTTGACTGCATCGCTTTGGTTGTTTTTTGGATTTTATTTGTACAATAAAGACATAATTTTAAGGAGTGCGGCAGTCCAGGATCTTCTTCTATCCAATGCACCTGTGCATAGCCAGCACCCTTTTGGTTTAGTGGGACGGAAGCAAAGTCAAGGGATCAGCAGTTTTTATAGCGGTACCATCTCTCACTAGTTCTATTCAGCCACACATTTTGGATAATATAAGTTATCGCCCCAAAAATATGAAAAACCTACTGTACCGTAAAATAGCATGTGAGAGGTCGGTAAAGTCATTATATGGGCCTATGTCTCTTGTTTCTGGTCCAATTGAGTTTAAATTAATAGGGTTCCCTTGAATGGCAATAGAAGGCATTACAACTCAGTCCAAATATAATTGATCATTATATATATATGACTGGCATACACTAGTAGATTTTCAAATGAACATTCATCGGGACATTAGTTAATAACAGTACATTTGATGACATGACTATTGCTGTTCAAATGCACTTAAAAAAAAATATTTTATCATTCAATAACCACAATAACCACAATAGCTGTTAAAAATGTGTTTGTTCGCGAAAAAAATGTCACTCTGCTTTCATTCAAATTTTATCGAATTTGACCCCACTAACAACTACTAAATCAATTAAGTATTTTTTTTCCACTACTACTAGCGTATAGCCAGCTTATGTGTACCGGAGGGTCAATTCAACCACAGAACAAAAGGGAGAGGTTTGTCCTGAAGAAAGCAGTGTAAATACTCTGTAGTAGACGTGCATTTGAATTTCAGGTATTTTCGTTATCGTTTTAACCACTTAAGGACCGCCTCCTGCACATATACATCGTCAGAATGGCACGGCTGGTCACAGGCACGTACAGGTACGTCCCCTTTAAGTGCCCAGTCATGGGTCGCGCGCGCTGCTAACGCACACCCGTGACCCGGTCCGAAGCTCCGTGACCGCGGCCGCAGGACACGCGGACCCGATCGCCACCGTTGTCCCATGATCAGTCACGGGAGCAGAAGAATGGGGAGAGGTGTGTGTAAACACACCTTCCTCGTTCTTCACAGTGGCAGTGTCACTGATCGTCTGTTCCCTGATATAGCGAAAAACGATCAATGACGTCACAAGTCCAGCCCAGCCCCCCTACAGTTAGAAACACATATGAGGTCACACATAACCCCTACAAGGCCCCCTAGTGGTTAACTCCTAAACTGCAATTGTCATTTTCACAGTAATCAATGCATTTTTAAAGCACTTTTTGCTGTGAAAATGACAATGGTCCCAAAAATGTGTCGAAATTGTCCGATGTGTCCGCCATAATGTCGCAGTCACAAAAGAAATCGCTGATCGCTGCCATTACTAGTAAAAAAAAAATTATTAATAAAAATGCCATAAAACTATCCCCTATTTTGTAAACGCTATAAATTTTGCACAAACCAATCGTTAAAAGCTTATTGTGATTTTTTTTACCAAAAATAGGTATAAGAATACGTATCGGCCTAAACTGAGGAAAAAAACTTTTTTTTTATATATTTTTTGGGGATATTTATTATAGCAAAAAGTTAAAAATATTGTTTTTTTTTTCAAAAATGTCGCTCTATTTTTGTTTATAGCGCAAAAAATAAAAACCGCAGAGGTGATCAAATACCACCAAAAGAAATCTCTATTTGTGGGAAAAAAAGGATGCCAATTTTGTTTGGGAGCCACGTCGCGACACAGTGCCGAATCGCAAAAAGGGGCAAGGTCCTTTAGCTGCATAATGGTCCGGGTCTTAAGTGGTTAAAAAACGATAACGAAAGCGCAGAAAACGAAAACCGAAAGATCCGACATAAACAAATGCTTTATTTTCGTTTTCATAGCGGTCGAATTGGCCTAACCTTAACTCTATTAGTCCAATATTATTCTACATAAAGAGAAAAGATTCGACATTATAGAGACATGAAGAAGAGTCGACATAGAGAGAAAAGATTCAACATAGAGAGAAAAGATTCCACATAGAGAGAAAAGATTTGACATTATAGAGACATGAAGATTCGACAAAGTAGCTAAAAACATACGATCGCAGCGAGTGGACATTTATGGTGAAATGCTCGGCCCATAGGCTATAGAAAAATTCTAATGTTGGTTGACTAGTAATAATAATTAAAAAATATAATTATTATTAGTCATACAACATTAGAATTCTACTATAGCTTGTAGGCGGAACATTTGATCGGAAATGTACGATTGTGGCGTCGTACAGTTTAGCTGCTCCGTCAAATCTTCTTTTTTTTTAAGAGTCCGTTGAATCTTCTTAGAACATTCGACAGACACCATAAGTCTTCAATGACAGATTCAACCTTAATTAGTTTGAATTTTCGGAAGATTGCATTTTTCAACGAAAAACAAAATAAATAAAAACAAATTTCTAGAGTATCTAAATAAATGTATTTTTCGGATGGAAACAAAATTCCGAAACAAAATATTTCAGTGTGCACATGTCTACTCTGTAGTTCATTCAACACTAAAATTTGTATTTTCCTTACAGTATATGCTCATACGTGAGATTCTGTTCTTTATTATACATTTTTATGCTATTGATCTGCAACTGTAGTTTTAAAAACTGCCCCTATCCCTAAGCCATTTTCCTGGGGCTGGGATAAGAAGCATGGTATGACAGAGGCTCACGCTGCTTGTTAGTAAATAACAAATTGTTGGAATGTGAGGTGATTTTTGAAAAGGAAGCTATACGATGTTCAAAGAGACCCCATCACTAGAATAGGCAAAATCTAATAAATAAATCTATTAATTGTCACCAAGTGTCTATGATTTGTCTATAAACAGCACCAGTTACTTTACTTACTTGTTATTATAGATACACTTTTCTTGTTTTAGAGTCAGGTCATAGCATATTTGCTTAAATTTAGGACACAAAATTGCACTAATGCACTAATGTAATCAAGTTGTTTTGTCTATTTTCATTCACTATGCTATTTTTGCTTTCAGGATTTGTCATTTTTTGATCTTTTCTTTTTATTGTGATCTGTGGGGAACCCTGGAGATCTTCATTAGGAGTGCCTGTCTTTTGCATCTTCCCCATCCCTCTAGAACCCCCGGGCAGAGTCTACTGTGGACTTGGGGTTGGCCCACCTGGCTTGCTAAACAGTTGGAAGTTTCCTACATTTGATTCTATCTACGAAATAATAATACAATTACACCTATGTGAAAGTTTTCGGATAAACTTTACACCAATGTAAGTTCAAGGCTGATGGGTTTTTTTTTCTTCTTTTTTTCTTTCGTCTCCTTTTTTTATTATTTTTTACTTTATATATGTTTTTTATCTCCAGATATCCTTCTGTGCTTCTTATCTCGAGACATGCACAGAGAATAAGACCACAGACCATCTTGGCTGATGATGGATATCAGCTTAATTGATATATGTTAATGCAAAACTTAAGGGTTTGTAATACCATTTGATGATGCTTTTTTACTGTTTGTATATATATGCTTGATAATGTGTGTTTTATAATATAATATACCATATGTATTTTATCTTGTATTAAATTTTCCTATATTTTACACTTTGATGTTGTGACTCGTTAAAGTCGAATGGGCTATAGATAGTCGTGGTGTATTAGGTGTCACCTTCTTCTATATTGAGTTATTCATTTTTCATTGTTTAGACAGAAAATTACATTCAGGGAGTTTTGGGTGTTATGATTTCCGTGCACACTCATAGAATCTCCCTCCCCTGGTCTCTCGATTTTTGCCTTTAAATCAGTGACACTATGATAACATAGTAGCCAGAGACAGAGAGGATCAATCTGATTAATACAATGGACATCTTTTCTTAGACAGAATTAATTGCAGAACAAAAATGGGGTGTTGTAAGGCTGGCCTATAATGAGTCTTTTCTTCTTTTATTTTTTTTTTGATCAACCAGCGGGTTGAATGAAAAAAATGACTTGAATCCCTCACCCACACATTCGAGGTGGATGGGGGAATCCTCCCCACTGCGTTAACATGGTCAGAATACACTGCAGTGAGTGTTGTCAGCTATAGCGGGTGTCGCTGATTAAGCAGCAAAAATCTGGCAGATTGGTTGTACAGAACGAAATGCTGTACAGTTCTGTACAACCATTTTAATTTGGGCCAGTCCCTGCTGAACTCACTGAATTTTCGATCCATGTATGGTTGACTTAAGCTATTTTGCTGTTTTTCTTCAAGTTCTTCAAGTTCTTCAAGCTTAAAAAACGAAGGGCCTGATCCAAACTAAGGGCCTGATCCACAAAAGGGATACGCCGGCGTATCTACTGATACGCCGTCGTATCCCTGTTTCTATCTATGGAACTGATCCACAGAATCAGTTTCACATAGATAGGCAGAAGATCCGACATGTGTAAGGGACTTACACTGTCGGATCTTAGGATGCAGTACCGCAACCGCCGCTGGGGGCATTTCTCGTCGAAATCCAGCGTCGGGTATGCAAATTAGCACTTACGGAGATCCACTTTCTCCGTTAGTATTAGGGCTGCTTTTACAAGGTCTAAACTGTTTACACCTTGTAAAAGTAGACCCTTCTATCCCGCTTCGCTGTCATTTTTTTTTTCCCGCCCGTCGCGATTCTCAAAACCCGGCGCAACGTAAAACCGCGCAAAGCACGTCGGGAAAATAACGTCGGGAGCATGCGCAGTACGTCCGGCGCGGGAGCGTGCCTAATTTAACCTGCCTGGCGGTCTTCCCGAGTCTGACACGGGGTTAGATTTTCCTGCTGCGAGCGGAAACCCTGAGTCAGACTCGGGCTTGCCTCGCTAGATCCACAGGCACAAGTTACTTACCTTGTCCCTGGATCCAGCGATGCCACCGCGCTGTGTGAGCGAGTGGGACCTCGCTCGATTCACACAGTGCCTCCGTGTGACGCCGATCTCCGTTCCCTGCGACGTTACGACGCACGGGGACGGAGAACGGCGCCAAATTCAAAAAAGTAAACAAACACCTTACATACAGTATACTGTAATCTTATAGATTACAGTACTGTATGTAAAAAAAACACACCCCCCCTGTCCCTAGTGGTCTGTCCTGTGTCATGCATGTCATTTTATATAATAAAAACGTTTCTTTCTCCCTGCAAACTGTAGATTGTCCATAGCAACCAAAAGTGTCCCTTTATGTCAAAAATAGTTTTAGATCAGCTAAAAAACAGCGATAATAAATTATAATCACTTGCAGAATTGTGCGATAGCGATTTGTGGGGAAATTCGTCATAAAAAAAATAAAATAATGACAGCAACAATTCTGCAACTGAGCAAATTTCAGTGATTTTGATTTGATTACATTATTGAATAATTTTTATTATAATTATATTATTATTTGTTATAATTATTTATAATTATTTATTATATTATAATTTATAATTTTGTTTTTAAAAAAATGTCATACCCGGGATGCCTATTAGAAGCTTGTTTGGTCAGATTTAAGTGAGTTATTTCTAAAAATTACAGACCTACAATATAAAACGCCAAATTTCCTTGCAAATAATGGTACCGCTTTTAGCATGTTTTTTCTGACAGAATCATACCGCCAGGGAGGTTAAATGGGACTCGCCCCATTAAATTAGGAACGCCTTGCGCCGGACGGATTTAAGTTACACCGTTTAAAATTTCTAGGTAAGTGCTTTGTGGATCGGGCACTTAGGTAGAGATTTTGCGGCGGTGTAACTTAAATCCGAATATTTAAGTTAAAGCGGATGTGCCAGTATAAAAAAATATTAAAAGCCAGCAGGTACAAATACTGCAGCTGCTGACTTTAAATATTAGGACACTTACCTGTCCTGGAGTCCAACACCGTCCGCAGCAGAGGACGAGCGATCGCTCGTCTCTCTGCTGCTCCCCCCGCCATCCTCAGTGAGGGAACCAGGAAGTGAAGCGCTCCGGCTTCACTACCTGGTTCCCTACGGTGCATGCGCGAGTCGCACTGCGCCCGCCGATTGGCTCACACGCTGTGTGCTGGGAGCCGAGTGTTCCCAGCACACAACGGGCGACAGACGGGAAGTCAGAAAAACCCGTCTTTTGCCCATAGCGTGTGGCCGGAAGTGGGTGCAAATACCTGTCTTTAGACAGGTATCTGCACCCCCCTCCCCCCTGAAAGGTGTCAAATGTGACACCGGAGGGGGGGCGGGTGCCGATCAGCGTGAGTTCCACTTTAGGGTGGAGCTCCGCTTTAAGCCCGCTCGTTGTGGATCAGGCCCTCAATTCACAGAAACCAAGGGCCTGATCCACAACGAGCGGGCTTAACTTAAATATTCGGATTTAAGTTACACCGCCGCAAAATCTCTACCTAAGTGCCCGATCCACAAAGCACTTACCTAGAAATTTTGAGCGGTGTAACTTAAATCCGTCCGGCGCAAGGCGTTCCTAATTTAATGGGGCGAGTCCCATTTAAATTAGGCGCACTCCCGACGTTATTTTCCTGACGTGCTTTGCGAGGTTTTACAGCGACGCGGGATAGAAGGGTCTACTTTTACAAGGTGTAAACAGTTTAGACCTTGTAAAAGCAGCCCTAATTTTGCGACGGCAAACTAATACTTACGGAGAAAAAACGAAGCGTAAAAGCTTTGTGGATCTCCGTAAGTGCTAATTTGCATACCCGACGCTGGATTTCGACGAGAAATGCCCCCAGCGGCGGCTGCAGTACTGCATCCTAAGATCCGACAGTGTAAGTCCCTTACACATGTCGGATCTTCTGCCTATCTATGTGAAACTGATTCTGTGGATCAGTTCCATAGATAGAAACAGGGATACGACGGCGTATCAGTAGATACGCCGGCGTATCCCTTTTGTGGATAAGGCCCCAAATCTTTAGTTTGAGTGTATATGTGACTCACATATAACTGTATCCATTAGTATACAAATAAAACAGTATAATTCAAAGAGCTTTGAATTTTTACTATAGCTTGTGTTTGAAAATGTAATTGATTGTGTAATTATACCAACTTATATAAAGTGTGAAATGATGAGTTGCAGAGGCTGTCTAAATTACAGATACCATGGTTTATAGCTTCAGGCCTGTTATGATATCTGTTACGGTAACATATGTAGATCAAATGTTTGGCATTGGTTTGTTCATGACATGTCATAAAAACACTGGAGAATGCAATATAATAAAGGTTTACATAAAAATACACGTATTATAAAAAGTTATGTTCTTATAAAATTGGCTTAGGAGTCTATGGACAATACCATGTTAACATACAGCCATATAAAATATGTATTTATTTACCATAAATGATTTCAAACGTATTATTGTGCTGCAGAATCAATGACTTCCAACTGTGAGCTTTAAAAAGAATCTCAAGGGGTAAAAAAAAAAGTATGAAGCCACAGGATTGCATGGTTGACAGGATAAACTTATAGCAGAGAACATCTACCTATACATTTCTTTCCGGAGCCACCTGAACCATTACTGAAATAGATTTGTAAACAATGGCTTATAATGTTCACTATATTCCAAACCATATTGTGCTGGCTGATTGATGAGGTTCAAGTCATAGCCACTTGAGGGTATAGCATACATTAGTAATATTCCAAGTAACAGTGTAGTTACAAAAAATAGACGGAAGATGCTTTCTTAACACCCCCACCCACAGTATTTTTTAAAGTGATACACAGCATATGTTTGCAGGGATGCACAGGTGTCCCATGCATCTCTGTGCAGGCAGTCTCATTGATTTCATTTAGGATGTGGCACCTGCACCCAGGGCCCGATTAACAAGGGGGCTGATGGAGCCCTTTCTCAAGATAGGCCCATTTGCCCAAGAAAAAATAAAAAATAAAAAATAAATAAAAAAGATTGACTTTGGGGGGTTATAGCTCGACGACCAGAGGTCACAGAAACCCCACATTTGGGGGGTAGGCATGGGAAGACCTACCCCACAACTGGTCAAAATATGGGACGGCTATCATTTATGGTTCCAGAGATACAGGCCTGCTTGCACAGCCTGTCAGAAGCTACATGCAGAGCGGCCAATATAAATACAAGCTGACACACTGCAGCAGACTGAGAGGATCACAGGGCTTATAATAATTATTTGTATATTACTCATGGTAATTAACCCCTTGCCACCCAGGCCAATTCTGACACTTCTCTCCTACATGTAAAAATCATCATTTGTTTTTTGCTAGAAAATTACTCTATGGTGGTCTTTGCACTTTTTATGTTGCACGGTATAGAGCTGCACGATTCTGGCTAAAATGAGAATTGCAATTTTTTTGCTTAGAAGATAGATCACGATTCTCTCACGATTCTTGCGGCGTAACATCATCTTTCACATTAAAACAAAAAAACAAACAAAAAAAAAATGGGCTAACTTCACTGTTTTGTTTTTATGGTTTTTATTATTCATTGAAGTGGGCAAATGCAGTGTGACATAAAATATTGCAGCAATAGCCATTGTATTCCCTAGAGTCTCTGCTAAAATATATATATAATGTTTGGCGGTTCCAAGTAATTTTCTAGCAAATAATATTACTTTTTAATTTAAGAAACAAGTGTTGGACTTTAAGTGGTTACATTTTGTTACAATGTTAGTTAGTTACAATGTTTCATTTTGTTTACAAACTTGGCAGACTGCCCAGATTTTTTCTTTACACACAGAAGTGTATCCCTTTGATCTAAGAAGGAAGTGTTAGTTACAATGTTTCCTGTTAAAAACTTGGCAGACTGCCCGGATATTTTTTTTTTGATAGCTGAAAGTCTTTCCACTTGTTATATGAAAGAATCGTCAAACTCTGCATTGGAGATCGTCAGGGGGGTTGAATCGACATCACAATTTTTTTTAACGATTAATTGTGCAGCTCTAGCACGGTATTTGCGCAGCAATTCTTCAAACATGTTTTTTTTTTAAAAACTTTTTTTTTATTCATTAAAAAAAACACTAGTTAGTTAAGTAAGCACAATTTTTTTTGGTATCCTAAGCGATGCTTTAAATTTTTTTTAGGTTACATGTTTAGAGGAGGTCTAGTACTAGAATTATTGTTCTCGCTCTAACAATCGTGGCATATGTAACCTGTGTGTATCTGACTCTGATACTACCAGTGCCTACCCAGCCACTGACTCGTATCTCTCCCCAGCCTGTCCCCACACACCCTCTCACCTGCTGACCTGTGGATGGGGGAATCACTCCTGCAGTGTTATTGTGTTCTGACAGTGTGTACAATGATCAGTGTTGCTAACTATAGCTGGCAGCACTGATTGTTTTGGGAAAAACCTAACAGGCTGGTTGTACTCAAGTCGATTAATAGATTGACTTGTGTAAAACCAGCTAGCCCATACATAGATTGACTATGGCTGGTCTCTGCATAATTGGCGTAATTTCAATCCATGTATGACCCGCTTAACCACTACGCAGTCCCAAAATATCCTTCCACTTCTGTACATAGTGCTCACTGTCATACTCTCCACACTCCTCTCCTGTACATAGTGCCCACTGTCATACTCTCCGCAATTCTCTCCTATACATAGTGCCCACTGTCATACCCTACACACTCCTCTCCTGTACATAGTGCCCACTGTCATACCCTCCACACTCCTCTCCTATACAGAGCGCCCACTGTCATACCCTTCACACTCCTCTCCTATACATAGTGCCTGCTGTCATACACTTCTCTCCTGTACATAGTGCCCACTGTCGCACCCTCCACACTCCTCTCCTGTACATACTGCTCACTGTCATACCCTCCACACTCCTCTCCTATACATAGTGCCCACTGTCATACCCTCCACACTCCTCTCCTATACATAGCGTTCACTGTCATACCCTCCACACTCCTCTCCTATACATAGTGCCCACTGCCATACCCTCCACACTCCTCTCCTATACATAGTGCCCACTATCATACCGTCCACATTCCTCTCCTGTACATACTGCCCACTGTCATACCCTCCACACTCCTCTCCTGTACATACTGCCCCATCATACCCTCCACACTTCTCTCTGGTACGTACTACCCTCTGTCATACCCCAACACTCTTCCTGTACATACTGCCCATTGTCATACCCTTCACACTCCTCTCCTGTACATAGTGCCTTTTGCCGTACCCTTTGCACTCCTCTCCTGTACATAGTGCCCACTGTTAGACCCTCCACATTCCTCTCCCTCACCTGCACATACTTCCCACTTATATACTGTCCATACTCCTCCCCTGTTGCTTACCCACAAAAACAGTTCTTTAAAATTATACTGAATACCCTCAATGTTACCAGCTCTAGAATAGACACACTTTTGTTAGTTCAACTAAAGGAAATCTCAGTTCTCATATTTGTTCAGCCCCATTATTAGTACTCATTTAATTTTGTGATTACTACTATGATGTATAGAGGAACATCGGGGATCTCAGCTACTCTAAATATAGCACTTATATAAAAAAGTGTCCCTGAAAATATTTTTTAAATGTTGGCAACTGTGCACTTAGGCACTGCCCAAGGACCACTGGGTCAGTAGGGGGCCCCATGAGAGGCTCCTGGGATCCTGTGATAATAAAGCGGTAGTAAACTTTCCTGACATTACTACTTTTTAGAGGCCCTGGGGTAGGTTATGCCACAACGTACAAGTATGCACAGCATATTAGCACATTAGTGTACACTTAAATTTTCAGACTGAGCCCTCCAGTGCTGCGCTGTGATGAATCAGGCGGGGCCCAAGCACTTCCATCTTCACCCGGTCTTCCTTCTGGGTTCTGTGCCATTGGTCACTTGCCTTGGCCGGGCTGCGTTCATGTCATTCCCACGCATTTATTTATTATTTATAAAAGGCCCCACCAAAATCCTCAGCACCAGGCCCATGATGTTCTTAATCTGGCCCTGCCTGCACCAACAGAGGGAGGGACTATTGGCACCAATGAACACAGAACAGAAATGGGAATTCTTCAAAAAGACTGTGTGGAACCTCACTGCAAAGTATGTTCCCATAAGTTTAAAAGGCTAAAACTAAAACCTATGTGGCTCACGGTCAAAGTTAAAAAAGCTATAAACAATAAGAAAGTAGCTTTTAAAAAATATAAAAATGAAGGAACACTAGTGTTGTTTAAATGTTACAAAGAATATAACAGGATATGTAAAAAGGAAATCAAGGATGCAAAAATTCAAAATAAACGACAGATTGCAAAAGATAGTAGGACAAACCCCCAAAAATTCTTTAAATATATTAATAGTAAAAAGGTGAAGTCTGAGCATGTAGGCCCCTTACAAAATAATCTAGAGTGGGTGACTGGGGACAAAGAGAAGGCAAATTTATTAAATGCTTTCTTCAGCTCTGTGTATACAATGGAGCATGGGGGAGCTCATGTCCAAAATGGGGGTGGGAGTGACACAGCCCCAAATCCACAATGGCTCAAAAGTGATATGGTCCAGAAATATTTAGACAGAATAAAGGTGGATAAAGCACCTGGACCTGATGGCATCCACCCACGGATCCTAAAATAATTGAGCTCTGTCATTTCAAAGCCATTGTATCTAATATTTAGGGACTCATTAATGACAGGAATAGTACCACTGGATTGGCGTAGGGCCAATATGGTGCCCATATTTAAAAAGGGAACAAAGTCTTTGCCAAGTAACTATAGACCTGTTAGTCTAACTTCTATAGTTGGGAAGATACTGGAACGTTTAATAAAAGACCACATGGATGAGTTCTTGCTGGAAAAAAAACTATTTAAGCAGCAGACAACATGGATTCATGAAAGACAGAAGTTGTCAGACAAACCTGATTTCCTTTTATGAAGAGGTAAGTAAAACCTTGGACAGAGGCGTGGCTGTGGACGTGATATATTTGGATTTTGCAAAAGCGTTCGATACAGTTCCCCACACACGGCTCATGTGTAAGGTAAGGTCTACAGGATTGGATATATCAGTTTGTAAATGGATAGAAAACTGTATGAAAGACAGAATTCAGAGAGTCGTGGTTAATGATTCTTACTCTGAATGGTCCAAGGTTATCAGTGGTGTACCCCAAGGTTCAGTGCTGGGACCCTTACTTTTCAATATATTTATAAATGATATTGGGTCTGAGATCAAAAGTAACATTTCTGTCTTTGCAGATGACACCAAGCTATGCAGTGGAATAACGTCCTTGCAGGATGTCGCCAATTTGCAAACCGACCTCAATGCTCTGTCTAATTGGGCGACTGAGTGGCAGATGAGGTTTAATGTTGATAAATGTAAAGTTATGCACTTAGGGAATACGAATATGCATGCATCATACATGCTAGGGGGAGTACAACTGGGGGGATCTGTAGTGGAGAAGGATCTGGGGGTTTTAGTTGATCAAAAGCTCAATAATGGCATGCAATGCCAAGCTGCGGTTTCCAAAGCGAGCAAAGTCCTTTCTTGTATTAAGAAAGGTATGGACTCCAGAGAAAGAGATATAATTTTGCCCCTGTACAAATCATTAGTAAAACCTCATCTGGAATGTGCAGTTCAGTTTTGGGCACCAGTTCTCAAAAAGGATATCGGAGAACTGGAGAAAGTGCAGAGAAGGGCAACCAAACTGATAAGAGGCATGGAGGAGCTCAGCTATGAGGAAAGATTAGAAGAACTAAATCTATTCACTCTTGAGAAGAGGAGAATTAGGGGGGATATGATCAACATGTACAAATATATAAGAGGTCCATACAGTGGACTTGGTGTTGAGTTATTCACTTTACGGTCAACACTGAGGACGAGGGGGCACTCTTTACGTCTAGAGGAAAAGAGATTTCACCTCCAAATACGGAAAGGTTTTTTCACAGTAAGAGCTGTGAAAATGTGGAACAGACTCCCTCCAGACGTGGTTCTGGTCAGCTCAGTAGATTGCTTTAAGAAAGGCCTGGATACTTTCCTAAATGTACATAAAATAACTGAGTACTAAGATTTGTAGGTAAAGTTGATCCAGGGTAAATCCGATTGCCTCTCGGGGGATCAGGAAGGATTTTTTTCCCCTGCTGTAGCAAATTGGATCATGCTCTGCTGGGGTTTTTTGCCTTCCTCTGGATCAACTGTGGGTATGGAGTTGGGTGTATGGGATTGTACTGTGTTTTTTATTTTGTTTGTTTATTTTTTTGTGGTTGAACTGGATGGACTTGTGTCTTTTTTTCAACCTGACTAACTATGTAACTATGTAACAGAGCTGTTTCTCCCAATTTTACATCCATGTAGGTCCACATGCATGTCCCTGAGCTCCCACTGTCTGCGTTCGGGGTCATGTACCCATACCCACATGGATGTCAGATTGGGAAGAGCAGCTATGCCTGTGCAGACGTTGCATCCAAATTGACATAAATAAGACTGCCTGTAGGGGGATGCACGGAACACCTGGGTATTCCTGTCCTGGTAAACATGGCCCTCTGTGGGCATACACTTTAGTATGCCATATGTGAATGAGACTTTAGTAGCAATTTAGCGGGAATTTTGTAAGTTAAGTTGTGTTTATGTGCAAAATATATGATTTTAGTGTATTTTTAGCGAAAATATTGTTTGATAAAGATTTGCGCAAATATTGTGCTGACTTAAAAATCAGTAGCGCCTTCTTTTTTTTCTACTGGCCATGTGCTTTCTGAAAATATATGGTTTGGGGGGGTCTTTTACAAATTCTGAAAGCTGTAAGTGAAAAAGGAAAACCTACAGATTTTCTAAAGCTTTTGCGTACCTCCAAATTTCACTATTTCTTAAAATGTACCAATATTTGTTATTTATTACCTCAATACAGCTTACGCTTTTATATCTAGTATGAATTTAGCAGGAATTTTGTAAAATTTGCTGTGTTTGTATTCGATAATCGCCAATAATGATTTTAGTGTATTTTTAGCACAAATATTGCTTGCTAAACATTTGCACAAATATCGCGGGGGCCTTCAAAATCAATACCACCTTCTTTTTATTCCACTGATCCTATGCTTTCAGAAAATATAATGGTTTGGGGGTCTTTCAAAAATTCTGAATACTGTAAGGGAAAAATGTAAACCTTAAAATTGTTAAAGAAATGTGTATAGTTACATTATTGCATACATTCGATTTTAACCACTCTGCAAAAAGGCGTAAAGTAAAAATTACAAATTTGTTATATATTAACTCCATGCAGGTGTAGCTTTTATATTTAGTTGTACATTAGCAGGAATTTTGTAAAATTAGCTCTGTTTTTATCTACTAATAATGGTTTTAGTGTATTTTTAACAAAAATATTGTTTTGATAAACATTTGCGCAAATACCGCAGGGCCTAAAAAAATCAGTACCACCTTCGGTTTATTCCAGAGGTGATATGCTTTCAGACAATTAATGGTTTGGGGGTTATTTTAGAAACTCTGAAAGCTGTGAGGGAAAAATTAAAAGCTTAACATTTTTGGAGAAATTTGGATATTTACATTTTTGCGTACATTCGATTTTGCAAATAAGCACAATGTATACATTTGTTATTAACCTTCATACAGGTTAAGCTTTTATATTTACCGTATTTGTCGGCGTATAAGACGACTGGGCGTATAAGACGACCCCCTATTTTTCCAGCTAAAATGTTGGTTTTGGTATATACTCACCGTATAAGACGACCCCCTTCCTACTAGTCATGCCTCTCCTCACCTCACTGTGCCATTACATGCCAGACTGTGCCACCATTACATGCCTCACTGTGCCATTTACATGCCTCACTGTGCCATTACATGCCTCACTGTGCCACCGTTACATGCCTCACTGTGCCACCGTTACATGCCTCACTGTGCCATTGTTACATGCCTTATTGTGCCATTGTTACATGCCTCACTGTGCCATTGTTACATGCCTCACTGTGCCAATGATACATGCCTCACTGTGCCGCTGATACATGCCTCACTGTGCCATTGATACATGCCTCACTGTCTTGTTGATACATGCCTCACTGTGTCACTGCATGTCTCGATCCCTTACCTTATCCCTGACATGCTGAATCTCAGACCCGGGCCGTCCGAGGACGAGAGGGCATCCGTGATAGGTGGAACACTGAACACAGTGTCTCCTGGGAAGCTGTGTGTTCTGCCTATCACGGAACAGCAGAAGGAGGAGGCGCGGCTTTTGAAAATGGACGGCCGCGGTTAGGTTACCGGCGTATAAGACGACCCCCAACTTTTAAGAAAAATTTCAGGGGTTAAAAAGTCGTCTTATACGCCGGAAAATACGGTAGTTGGGATTTAGCAGGAATTTTGTAAAATTAGCTGTGTTTTCATCTGCTAATAATGGTTTTATTTGCGAAAATACAGCGAGGTCTAAAAAATCAATAGCACCTTCTTATTATTCTAGAGGTCATATGCGTTCAGAAAATATATAGTTTTTGGGGTATTTCACAAATTCTGAATGCTGTAAGGGAAAAATGAAAACCTTCAGGTTTTTAGAGAAATTTGGATATTTACACTTTTGCGTCTGTTTTCACCATTTCACAAAAAAGCGCAATTCAAAAGTTACAAATATTTATTATGTATTAACTCAATACCGGTTAAGCTTTTATATTTAGTAGGAATTGTGTAAAATTTGCTGTGTTTTTATATGCTAATAATGGTTTTAGTGTATTCTTTACAGATATATGGTAAACATTTACGCAAATACTGCAGGGTCTAAAAATCTGTAGCACCTTCTTTTTATTCTACTGATCATGTGCTTTCAGAAAATATATGTTTTGAGGGGTCTTTTACAAACTCTGAACTAATAAGGGAAAAATAAAAAAGCAAAGGAAAGCAAGGAAAAATTGCAAAAATGGCTGGCCACCTGAGTGTACAAAATGAAGCACAGGGCCTGGCAGCAAAAGGGTTAAGCAGCGAATGCTTATGCTCCTGTGTGTACAAAAATGGTCTGCATTTACATCCAAAAAAAAAAAGGCTTGCATGCCTAAAAATTTAGAGTTTTTAGGCAGCAGTGTGTGAGAAGCCTAAAACTCATTTGCATATATTGTTTTCAGTCAAACGATCACAGCACTGAAAATTGGAAAAAAAATGGCCTGGTAATGAATGAATGAATGAATGAAGGACTTGTATAGCGCAACGCATGCGAACTGAATCGCCTCTGGGCGCTTTTTCCAGCCAGTATCTGCTTGGCTGGTGCGGACATTTTTACCCCGTAGGATCATGACACGCTAGGGACACACAGTCATACACACATATATACATATATACTGGGCCAATTTGGACGAGATCCAATTTACCTACCAGCATGTCTTTTCATGTAATGAAAGTGTATTGCAGGATGGTACTTAAGTGGTTAGGGCAGAAAGCAATAGGCAGATACCAGGAACTGGTTGCTATTTATATTACAATCTTAACCAGGTTTTGGAATTCTGGGGTACAGGAAATCAGAAACAGTATGCAGGCACATTGAGGTGCTCATTATATTATACTGTAAATAGTGCTTTACAGTTATACAATTTTCTTATTTAATTTCCTTTAGATTCACCTTCAACTATGTAGTGCATGGGCCTGCCTGTTTACATACAAATTGAAAGTGTTTAGGTCTGACCTCGTATTATATGGTTTTGGTAAATCTACAGGAAAATTATACAAGAAAATTGTATAAGGTATGGCCAGCCTTACTCCTAAAGGTATACTTTAAAACAGAAAGTATTTACATGCCAGAAGGAGGTTAATTATTTAAGAATAGGGAAATAGCCATGCAAATCATTCCATGTTTGTGTTCTACTAAAAAGACTGGTATATTGACAGTTTACAAGTTTTCAATTAGACCCCTTTCACACTTGTTTGACTTGTCATGCAACTTTGGACATCAGAGTTGCATGACAAGTCGTACCCCATGTTTTTCAATGATAACCATTTATATATGTACAACTCAGTGGCGGCCCATCAATAGGGGGCGCAGGGGCTTAGTAAATGAGCTGCTTTTTTTTTTTCCTTGCACATGAATGGGTATTCTTTGCAAAGTGTAAGCTTTACCTAATTTACTAAGCTATGGAGCAACCACACTTGCAGAGTGCAGATGCACTTTGCAAAGTGCACAGTCTATTTGCCTTTGGTAAATCATCTCTATTGCATCTATGGGAGGCATGAAGTTTCCCACATCCCATGGTCAAGATCCAGAAGCTTTATTTGCCAACCCTTAGAGCATCATCGGGGGACAGAGCGATGTGCCTGAGCACTCCCACTGTACAATTCATCTCCATTTGTTGCCTAATGAGTGGCGGCACGTAGGATGTAGGGTGGTGCTTTAAAGTGGTTTTAAACCCTTACAGACCACTTAGACCTGCAGGTAAGCCTAGATTAAGGCTTACCTGTAGGTGCAAGAAATATTCTCCTAAACCTACAAGGTTTAGGAGATATTTCCAAAAGACATGCACCGATGTCTACGGCGCATACACCGTAAACAACGGCGCGCAGGCGCACTGAGCATGCCGTTACTAACAGCGATTATGCCATTAGTGGTGGCACCTGCGTCCATGAATAGGAGTGACGTTATCGCGGCTCCGGCCAGTCACAGCGCCGGAGCCGCGATACGATGAAGACACTCTGGGAAAGATGGCGGTGATGGAGGAGAGGAACGAGCACCGTTGCAGGGGCTTCGATCTCAGGTAAGTAATACATAATGAGCTAGTATGCTATGCATACTAGCTCATTATGCCTTTTTCTTGCAGGGATTTTTTTTCGGATTTTTTTTAAGAGGGTTTACTTCCTCTTTAAGCATCACATGTCACTACTGGTTTCTTTCTGCGGCCACCACACACTGGAGTGGAACGCATTATAGGGGCCTCTTTGAGTCAGAATTGGCCAAAATCTGCACAGCCAAGAAGAAATGCTGGCGGCCTGGCGGGTCATATAGTCAGTGACTCAGACTTTGTGTGTTGTTGTAAAGTCATGACAGGGATCAAGCACTGCAGCATGGTGGAAACTGACTGGAGGGACCGTGGTGATTCTTGATAGCATGAGGCTGGGCACACTGGCACACTAATGCTGCATTGATGGGCAGAGGGTCTGACTTTGCAGAGGAACAAGTCACATTCAAGTGGCACCTATCCAAAGTTGTGCCAATGTTGCATTAAAGTTGCACTCCAAAGTCAAGCAACTTTGAAGACGTACGAAGTGTGATTGGAGCCTTACAGAATAAATTGTTCCCACCTGCATACAGCTGTTTTGCTATTTTTTGTACTGATCAATGTTTCGTATGGAATACATGATTCTATGATATATGGTTTGGAGAAATACCAAAAAATACAACCTATGGGAAGTAGACTGAACCAAATATAATTTCTATTAAAGCGCTACAAAGTACAAAGATACTGTATTACTTGTCATCACTGCCAAAAATTAGATCATCGACTCCTCATTGCAAGATGATGGGTGGAGTAATTTAACCAATTCCTGTACGTCCCAGTGGCCAACTCTACCTCCAGAAGTGCTGGTTTGGTTTTATACGTATATTTCAGATGAACCTGGAGGGCTGTCCCCTAGAGGGCTTTCTCCAATCTCTGGTGGCCTTTCAGGTCTATATTATGTAACTGCTCATTAAACGCTTGATCTATCCATTTGAATCAGACTATAAAGCCTCATACACATGATTGGACTTCAAAAAACTTTTCCGTGGATTTTTGTTTGAAGGGCGTTGGCCGTGAACTTGGTATGCATACACACAGCAGGACTTTTTCAGCAAAGTTTCCCAAAACTACGTGTTTTTTCTGCTCTTTTCTGCTTTTTACCGCCACCCTTTGGTCAACTTCTGCTATTGTTGGTTGATTTTAACATTTCTTCAGAGCGTGCGTGTTTGTACTTTGGACTAAAGTTCGATGGACTTCAGTACACATGATAGGACTTTGCACCGTAGGACTTTTGTTGCCGAAAAGTTTGTCCGTTTGCAGAGCGAACATTTGTCGAAAACCGAAAAAGTTTGTCCGATGGAGCGTACACACGGTCTGATTTTCTTGAAAACCTGCTAATTTTGAAGTTTGTTGTCAAAAAGTCTGACCGTGTGTATGGGCATTAAGAGACACCAAACATGGTTTGTTTTACTTGCCATTGCCCCTGTTATGATTCCCACCCCATCCCCCTTCCTTTATTTTTCTTAGGTATTTATGTTGTAAAATGATCAGAGATTGGCGAGGATTGTTCACCGCTCTGCTTTGTAACGTTTCTTCCTTACTCTTCTCAAAACTTTCAATAAAAATAATTGAAACAGAAGTGCTGGTCTATAGTACTTTCCTGTCCATTCCCATAGCAGAAGCAGTAAAGCATTTGCAAACACATCTAAACACAAGTACCACAAACACTGCGGGGGTTCACCCAAAAAAAAAAATGTTTTTTAACATGACATTCAGCCGAGTTGTCTAAATGACAATCGGCTGTTTGTTTTTTTTCAGTGCAGCACATACCTTATTTTCACCGCCGCTTCCGGGTATGTAATGTGCGGGACTGGGCGTTTCCTAAGTGATTGACATCCTTCCGACCGGCGCATACAGCGCGTCACTAGTTGCCGAAAGAAGCCGGACTGCAAGTCGGCTCTATACGGCGCCTGCGCACCGACGTTCGGCTTCTTTCGGCAACTAGTGACGCGCTGTATGCGCCGGTCGGAAGGATGTCAATCACTTAGGAACGCCCAGTCCCGCACATTACATACCCGGAAGCGGCAGTGAAAATAAGGTATGTGCTGCACTGAAAAAAAAAAAACCAGCCGATTGTCATTTAGACAACTCGGCTAAATGTCATGTTAAAAAAGTTTTTTTGGGGTGAACCCCCGCTTTAATTCATAATTAAAAAAAAAAAAATTAAATAATAGCATTCATTTAGTTTGTTAATCCATTAAAAACTGTGGACAAGTCCTGCAGGAACAGACATACTTTTAAAATATTCTGTAATCATAATAATGTACAACTAAAAACAAAATATCTCATCTGTAATTTAAAAGAAAATATATCTATAATACATTTTCTTTTTATGTTGGTTTTTGATTGGAATTCATTAGCAACATTGAATTAGGACTGCTTGACGTTGATAAATTCCCTTAGGTTGACTTGTGTGTATGTATAGTGACAATCCTGATGTATCTCCTAGCACCCAGTATGTGACCAATGACATGCTTGTTAGTCCTGTACATAGTGCACAGACTTTAAACACATTAGAACACCTAAAACTGCAACCTAACCTTACTGTCCCATGCTGAGGACCACTTTAGGGACCTGGGAGTCAGCAGCTGTGGGAGGTGGGGGAGTAGCTGCTTTATTTCCTTTTCACACAGTTCCAGTAAAGGTGAATGAGGCTACATCTGTAACCAACTATGATGAATGTTAGGAATGTATACATTCCATTCTTACACATGGGTCAAGTTATATGTGCTCTAACTCTAATGACAATGACTATTTAGTGTAATTGTTCACATCCTAAACCACTGACAAAACAAAACTAGGCAATTGTACAAAGAGACATATACAGTATCTGATTAACTAAAAAAAGTGGTAAACATTAAAAACGTGTTGCACGTACACAATTCATATAAAAAGGAATACTGCACCCAAATACAAAAATACAAATGAGCTACTAATTCATATACATAGAAATGAAAGCAAAAGTAACCAAATGCATACAAAAATGTGAATAGTTTACGCCTAATGCCCCAATGAAATGTGTTCTTTTTTATGCTTATTACGCTGTCAGGCTGTATTAAAGGTATTTTTTTTTTGTGTGTGTGTGTGTGTCTTTGTGATATAAACAGGAAGGAGCTACTCTGAAATTGGGATGAAAGTCCGGATGTTGGATAAGCAGCCCCAAACAAGTTCTAAAGAAATTCAAGCTGTCCTGCAGGCTCAGGTAGCATCAGTGTCAGCGCGAACTATCCATCGACATTTAAATGAAATGAAACGCTATGGCAGGAGACCCAGGAGGACCCCACTGCTGACACAGAGACATAAAAAAGCAAGACTACAGTTTGCCAAAATCTACTTGAGTTAGCCAAAATCCTTCTGGGACAATGTCTTATGGACAGATGAGACCAAGATAGAGCTTTTTGGTAAAGCACATCATTCTACTGTTTACCGAAAACGGAATGAGGCCTACAAAGAAAAGAACACAATACCTACAGTGAAATATGGTGGAGGTTCAATGATGTTTGGGGGTTGTTGTGCTGCCTCTTGCACTGGGTGCCTTGAATGTAGGCATCATGAAATCTGAGGATTACCAAAGGATTTTGGGTCGCACTGTCGAGCCCAGTGTCAGAAAGCTGGGTTTGCGTATGAGATCTTGGGTCTTCCAGCAGGACAATGACCCCAAACATACGTCAAAAGGCACCCAGAAATGGATGGCAACAAAGCGCTGAAGAGTTCTAAAGTGGCCAGCAATGAGTCCAGATCTAAATCCCATTGAACACCTGTGGAGAGATCTTAAAATTGCTGTTGGGAAAAGGCGCCCTTCCAATAAGAGCGACCTGGAGCAGTTTACAAAGGAAGAGTGGTCCAAAATTCCGGGTGAGAGGTATAAGAAGCTTATTGATGGTTATAGGAAGCAACTGATTTCAGTTATTTTTTCCAAAAGGTGTGCAACCAAATATTAAGTTAAGGGTGCCAAGAATTTTGACCAGCCCATTTTTGGAGTTTTGTGTGACATTATGTCTAATTAGCTTTTTTCCTACCTTTTTTTGTTTTGTTCCAATACACACAAAGGGAATACACATGTGTATAGCAAAACATGTGTTACTGAAATACTTTTCTGTATAAAATACTTGATTTCCTGGAAAAAAAATGGGGGTGCCAACAATTGTGGCCATGACTGTATTTTAAGGAAATATTTAAATACTTGAATTATGTCATGTGAGTCAAAAGGGAAATACTGATATTGTCATTGTTTGAAAATTGCCTGCCTTTTTTCAGGTATAATTTAAAAGGGACCACAGATCCATAACAACCACACAGCAAGTGAAAATCCAAGAAAAGTCAAAATTCTATGCCCTTAGGCCTCGTACACACGACCGGTTTCCTCGGCAGAATCCATCAAGAAACTTGGTGGGAGATTTTTTTTGCCGAGGAAACCGGTCGTGTGTATATTTTTCAGCGAGGAAACTGTCGAGGAACTCGACGAGCCAAAAAGAGAGCATGTTCTCCTTTTCCTCAACGGGAATGGAGAAAATTGGTTCGACGAGTTCCTCCACAAGCCTAACAAGAAAACGATGTGTTTCGCCCGCCGAGTTCCTCGGTCGTGTGTACGAGGCCTAATACTTGTATTCAGCCAGTCCCTCAAAAATCCAAAATATCAACATGAAGGACCAGCAACTAGAATTCTCTGTTAAAGATGTTCTAAATGACAGCCTACATATTCTACTCAAGTGTTCTGTAAAGGTCACCATACACATTGCAATCTGATCATGCAGTTTCTGTACAATCAACTTAAAGTGGAGTTTCCATCCCAAAAATATTTTTTCATTATTGTGCTCATTAGACCTAAAAAAGAAAAAAAGAAAAATAAATACATTTTTTACTCATCTGGAAATGCCTGTTGCTATGTGGTCCCACGAAATCTGCCTTTGGATCCACCTAGGATTCTGACATCATCTCCCTCTAATGCTCCTGGGAAATGTGTGTCATCATTTCCCAGGATGCAGTGCGCTACCCAATTATCACTCCCCATCCAAGACTTCCAGGAAGTTAGGGCCAGATTCACAGAGCAGATACGACGGCGTATCTCCTGATACGCCGTCGTATCTGTTGTTCTATCTATGCGACTGATTCATAGAATCAGTTATGCATAGATAGCCATAAGATCCGACAGGTGTAATTGTTTTACACTGTCAGATCTTAAGATGCAATACCGCGGCCGCCGCTGGGGGGAGTTTGCGGCGTAAACCAGCGTCGGGAATGCAAATTAGGAGTTACGGCGATCCACGACGGTTTTTAGCGTTCGCTACGTCGCCGATAGTCTAGTTTCCCGTCGCAAAGTTAGTAGTTTTTTTTGGTGCCTTAACTTTACACAGCAATCGTATTGCTGTATAAAGTATGGCCGTCGTTCCCGCGTCGAAATTTAAAAAATAACGTCGTTTGCGTAAGCCGTCCGGGAATACGGAATTACGCTACGCGCGTCGCCGTTCAAAAAAATGACGTCACTTCACGCAAAGCACGGCGGGAGTTCGGAAACGGAGCATGCGCGGTAGGTCCGACGCGGGAGCGCGCCTAATTTAAATGGCACACGCCCATTTGAATTGGCCCGCCTTGCGCCGAAGGCTGCCGGCGTAGGTTTTCATCGCAAGTGCTTGGTGAATCAGGCACTTGCGATGAAAAATTGCGGCGGTGTAACGTATCTACGATACGTTACGCCGCCGCTCTTCTACGTGAATCTGGCCCTAAGTGCTTGTGAGCTTCACAATGCCCACAAGCAAAATGACAACGGTGTGGACATAGTTTTATAAACTATCTATTTTGAATAACTATGCGGAGCGGCGGCGGATTGTAAAATAGTAAGTGACCGGATTTATATTATAAAAACGCATGATGAAAGGACATACATTTAAAAAATGCTAATTGTGGTTGGAACCCCGCTTTAAGATTTACCAAAATTATGTAATATGAACACCACCTGGTAGGGCTTCACACTATATAGATGTAGTACAATGAGATTGTAATGTTTACGGTAAGCTTTAATCAGTGGTGCCTTGTTTAAAGGCCATGAGATCATCCTAAACAACAGTATTAATGCATGTTTACAAAGAGTCTAAAAACTCAGGCATGATTCCCTCAAAATCATTGCCTGATAAACTCTACACATGTTTCATTGCATTTGGCAGTTCTGCTTTCACATGTGGGACTTGGCACCATCTTTTTTCTGCTTGCTCATAGCAAGTGGTTAGTATGGGCGATGAATATTATGAAATTACTTTACTGCCAAAGATGTTTGGCAGACCAACAGCTGCACAGGCAAGCTTAATCATTCCGCACAAGAGTGCTTTTCTGTGCAGTCTTTGTACATCTTCAGTGGCTTCCTTTTATGGGGCAAAAAATAGCCATTGGCTGGGAAAATCTAGCCCCGCCAACAAACTCCTGATATTTAGAAATACTTTTTAGTGGTGTTTCTATTGACCTGTTAGATGATGATTTTTTTCTGAGTGAATAACACAGCCAGTGAAACATAAAACATCAAAGGTGACATTTTTAGTTTTGGTAAATTCACATTTTTGTGTTGCAGTAACTTGTTAAAATAGTAGTAAACCGTTGCATTAAAAAAAATCCACTGGAAGGCAATGGCATAATGTGCTAGTATGCATCGCTAGTGCTAGTATGAAATACTTACCTTAGAACAAAACCCCCTAGTGGTGTGTTGTTACTGCTGACAGGGCTTCCATCTTCCCCTATCTTCCGTATGGGTTTTGCGGCTTCCAGCTGTATGAGTAACCAGGGTCGCGATGACGTCACTCCTACACATGCACGCCAGAGCTCTAGGCTCCGGCACAGTATGCCGAACCTTCAGAGTGCATCTGGTGGTGACATCACAGGCTGCATCCAGTTTGAATAGCTCGGAAACACTGCAAGTTTAGGAGATATTCAGTGTACCTACAGGTAAGTTATATTATAGGCTTCCCTGTAGGTTCAAGTTTAAAAAATGAGTTTACTACCACTTTAACAGTATGCGCATTAAAGCATGCTTTAGAATGTGCATAGGTTTGAAGGGGCATTGAATAACATTAATTGCCCATCTGCAGATGGCAGCTCAACACAGTTCTTCTGCCTATGATAATAAAAGGTACTACTTTTTTTTTGTCTTCCTTTACTTGCAGAAATATTACAACAAACCCAATGTGGCCATTTAATGAGTTAAATGGCAGACACGTATCTTCCAAAATGTATCTGATTTCCCACCTCTGTCTTAGGACCTTCATGTTGAGAAAGTACCTTAATTACTGCAACATATGATAACAAAATATGTCTTTAGAACAGAATTTGATTTTACCATAGTTTAAACAAAACAAACTCCTGAGAAGAATTTCAAGGAGTGGAATAGTGCAGAATAAGGGGATTAAACCACCTCTCCACCACCCTGCATAATCCCATACTTCTGAACTAATTTCCCCACATATAGTTCTGGAGTTGATTTCTGTTGGTTTTGATTTGGGCACAATTACTGGATAATTGTAGGCTAAGATGTAAGATAAGATGTAGGCTGACTAAACTGCGTTGGGTCATGTTTGAGATACGTTATTTCCAGTCAGCTGGAATGCAGGTAGAGCGATAACTTGCGATTAATATACAATATATGTTGATCCTTGTCTTCTTTGATGTAAGTGCAATACAACCTTATTTTTAAAATAAATGATTTGAATTATTGCACCATGAGAGGGTTCTAACCTCTCCTTTGCTATATGGCAAAACTGGAGCTTTGAATACGCTATCTATATAAATATTGAATGGATGACATGGAACCACCACCTCTTTCCCTTTTTTCCTCCAAGTGGTACCTATTAAGTTGCTCAAGTCTTTCCTGATATGTTTTATCCCCCAGACCTTTCACTGTTTTTGTTACCCGTCTGTGGACTCATTTTGTCCTATCAATATCCCATCCAAATGTTGTACTCTGTCAAGGGATTATTTTCCGCTAGGTGCATTGTTTTACATTTAGACACATTAAACTGCAGTTTTCACTGGTTTGACTAATCTTACAGCAATGCCAAATCATGTTCCATGTTACAGACACCTCCAGGGTTATCAACCCTACTGCATACCTTTGAGTTGTCAGCAAATATACATACCTTATTTATCTGGCTATAACGTGCCCCGGGGTATAGCGCGCACCCCCGAACTTGAAGGAAAATTCCTGGAAAAAAAATACTTACAGTTTGGATGCCCCTCGTCGGTGTCTTGCCGGTCGTCCATCGCGTCCTGCCCGTCGTCCATCGCGTCCAGCGGCGGCCTCGTCCGGTCCGGCGTCCTTCTGCGGCCATTGTGGTGTCCTCCTCGCTTCCCGCGCTGTGTTTGAACCGCTGCGCCAGCATATACCGAGCGCAGTACACTCAGGTATAGTCGGGCAGGCTCGGCTCCTCTAGCATAAAGGACGTACAGGACGTGTCCGCGAGAGGAGCCGAGCCTGCCCGACTATACTGCGCTCGGTATATGCCAGTGCAGTGGTTCAAACACAGCGCGGGAAGCGGGTATCGGCGTATATCGCGCACCCACGATTTTGCCCTGATTCGCAGGGCAAAAAAGTGTGCGGTATGCGCCGATAAATACGGTACTTTACCCACCAACCATTTAGTTATATCTCTTACATATGGATTAAATAGAGCAAGACCTAATACAGAGCCTTGTGGTACACCACTGGTGACTGGTGCCTGTTCTGAATGAACTCCATTAACAACCACACTCTGGTATCTATCCTTTAGCCAACTACATATCCATTGACCCACCCAAAGCTAAGTCCTTACTTGTACAACTTTTGTCTTAGATCATTATGTGGAACGGAATCAAATGCTTTTCTGAAATCTAGATATGCTATGTCTACAGCACCACCCTGGTCCGAAACATTAATAGTATAGTAAAAAAATAAATAGACTGACAAGATCTGCCCTCAGTAAAGCCATATTGCTTTGGCGCCAGCAAATTTTGTGTTTTAAGTGATCAATGGTGCTTCTTTTCAGAAATTATCCCATTAACTTGACTACAACTGATTATTTTCATAGTTTTATGTAACTTGGATTTTTATATATATTATTATTATTATTATTATTATACAGGATTTATATGCCACCAACAGTTTGCGCAGCGCTTTACAACACAGGGGCAGACAGTGCAGTTACAATACAAATCAATACAGGAGGGATCAGAGGGCCCTGCCCGTTATATATATTTTTATTGTATTTATTTATTTTCAAATAAATGCGTTCAATACACAAACACATAAATAACTTGTACACTATGAACCCATGTACATGTAATTATTATAATTTTAAATATTTCTGCTGTTCATCATACAAGCACTCTTTTGCTCATATTACAATAAATCAGTTGCATTTAAAAAGATTCTGAGCTATTCCTAATTCCTGATCTGTAAAGCTTAATACAATCGTGTTGATCTATGTAGAGCTTATATTGTATGATCCACAAAGCCAACCAATCTATAACATCTCAAGTTGTTTTAGTACAAAGAATATAATGAAGTCATTTAAAAGCAAAATGTCTATCAATGTCGCTCACAACTCAATAAAAAGATCAATACAATCTGCTCCTGACATTTCGGCCAAGTATCCTGTTGTTTTACTTTCAATCAATGCAATATGTGCTCTGTCTAGCCTAAATAAATCAACCATTGGGCACAGAATGCTATTATAAATATCGACCAATATGTCTTGCACTTACAGATTTTACATAACCAAGCGACTAACAAGAAATAATGGCATTAAAATTGTCATTGTAGTATTTGTTCATCATGTTAGCATCAAAGTTATAACATAAAACAGGAAGATAAGCAAACATTGTCTTGTTGAGTAATCAGCCACATCTTTATCAGATTTAGCCTGATATATACTGTAGAAACCCAACAATTAAGTACTCTATTCAAATGCTGGATTTGTTTAGGCAACAATATTAGTGGTTGTATAACATGCGCATATACGTTACTTAGCTACAGGTACTTAGATGCGAAAGACCAAATTGTCTCTAACTTGTTCTATCATTTTTTGAAACTGGGTATCAGACCTCGTACACATGACCATTTTCCTTGACAGAATCCATCAAGAAACTTGGTGGCAGAGCTTTTTTGCCAAGGAAAACGGTCGTGTGTATGTTTTTCATTAAAAAAATTGTCGTGGAAATCAATGAGAAAAAAAGAGAACAAGATCTCTTTTTCCTCATTGGGAGTCTCAATTTCCTCGTTGTGTTCCTCGTCGGGCTGGTTCGTGTGTATGCTTAGAAACCCGCGCATGCTTAGAAACCCGCACATGCTCAGAATAAAGTATGAGACGGGAGCGCACCTTCGGTAAAAGTAGCGTTCGTAATGGAGATAGCAAATTCGTCATGCTGCAAAAATTATGGCATCGTTTAAATGCTGCGCATTTAAATCATCTTTAGAATGGGACAAAAATGAAAAATAATGATCTTCTTTTGCAGCTGATATTCACACAGAGTTCTGACTAACTTTTTCTAACATTTTTCATGCTGATCTCATGAATATTTTGGAATAATTTATATAGCCCGAAAATATTTTTTTTTTTCAAATACAGATCTTCATTTGTAATTCTTATTTAATTTCTAGTCATCTACATGATTTTTTGTTTTGTTTTTGGTGTCAAGTTACCACCATTGTAACATTAGTGTTTGGTCTTATCTGATCTGTCCCTTTATAATTAGACCTTTTGTAGTTTTTTTAAAGTTAACCTGCTTACTCACAAGCTACATTTTTGGTTTGATTAAAAACACATAGACAAGTATGAACTGTAAACAAAAAATGACCTTTTATTCTGGTAAAGAATATAAATAAAATAAATACAAGGCAGCACTGAATAACCTGCTGCCATTTGTGCACTTGTGTGTGGACACTAAAATTGGGACATTGAGAAGCACATTCAGGAGGGAGCCCAATCTGTCCCTGACTCCCAGAGGTCAGGAACAGCAGCAGGTCAGATGTGTGTGAATATGCAACAAGTAAAATTTTGGGCAAACCAACAAGAAAGTGTATCTTATTTTTCTTAAATACCCTAGAAATTCTAATGTGTTTAGTTTTGGTGTTACCTGTGAAATGGTTGTTAGTTCATAATGAAAATACACTTGACACTACATGTAGTACACTAGGAAAAATTAGGAGACAGCTAAAATAAACACAAGCGAGAGATCAAAAATGTATTTTAAACTGATGTTTAGAGGTTTGGGCTCAAATAATAAATTACAGATTGGCTGGCATAGGAATGGCCCCCCTACCCGTGAAATATTCAACATACTTATTCCGAACTGCACGGGCACTTTGGGGGGGCAAGCCAGTACGGGCAGGTTCTAGGCCCAGCAAGGTGATTTCACCTGAGGTAAGACCAGCCTCGGGCCCAACTGTGGCCATATAGGTAGGAGACTGTCTCCTTAAAAAATTGTGCAATATGCAGCAACAAAAAATAATATAGTTCCATTTATACTTCGCCATATGCATTGCGGTTAAAAACAGGCAGAACCGGCTGGCCATTATCCCGAAGGCGTTCTCCACAACTCTTCGGGCTCTAGCCAGCCGGTAGTTGAACACCCTCCTTTCTGGGGTGAGGGTCCTTTGGGTGAATGGCCTCATTAGATGCGGTCCCAGGCCAAAGGCTTCATCAGCCAGAAATACAAAGGGGAGTCCTTCAACATGCTCTGCGTCTGGTGGCAATGCTAGATCATCGCTCTGGATACGAAGCGCAAACTCCATCTGCCTGAAGGCTCCCCCATCCGACATCTGGCCATTCTTCCCCACATCCACATAGAGGAATTCATATTGTGCTGACACCACCGCCATCAGCACAATGCTATTAAACCCCTTGTAATTGTAGAATTGGGAACCAGAACGGGGTGGTGGCACGATGTGGACGTGCTTCCCGTCAATGGCTCCACCGCAGTTGGAGAAATTCCACCGTGTAGCAAACTCCGATGCCACAGTCTGCCATTCCTGTGGCGTGGATGGAATATGTGGAATCAAACCAAAAAAAAAAATTAACTTTTGCACATAACATTGCAAGCAGGTTATACAAAAACATTATTGGCCAATAATGAGTTTGGGACCTAAAAAAAAAAAAAAAAAAAAAAGGGTAAAGCTATACTTTAAAACACATTTTAGGGGGGCTAGATGAGTTTAGGACCTCTAAAAAAAATAAAAAAAGGTGAAGCTATACTTTAAAACACATTTTAGGGGGGGGGGAAGCACTACAATGGATCTTACAAAATACATTGGGAAGGGACTAGGCTAGCTGTGTTTGGGCCCATGTTAGAATGCTGGGGAGGTAAGTGAAGGAAAATATGCATGTAGGCCAAAAAAAGGGGCATTAAAAGCTTACAGCATGCATGGGGCAAAGGGGACATTCACAGCATATTACAATCATGGTAATTAGGGAAGGAGGAAATAAATACAATACATTAGCATACATTAAATACATTGAATGTGATAAAGGAGAAAACTTACCCTCATATAGTCGTCTTGCAGAACCTGTATGATAGCAGAACAGGTATCCGGAATTATGAGGCCCAGAGTCTGGGGGGAGATGCCCGTCGTGAACTTCAAGTCATGCAGGCTTCTCCCAGTTGCCAGATAGTGTAACGTGGCAACTAGCCTCTGCTCAGCGCTGATGGCTTCCCGCATAACAGTGTCCTGCCTGGTGATATATGGCGACACCAAAGCCAAGAGGTGCTGGAAAACGGGGTCAGACATCCTAAGGAAATTCCTGTAGTCATCAGGATTATTCTCCTGGATCTCCCGCAGCAGAGGCATATGAGAGAATTGGTTGCTACGGAGCAACCAATTCTTGGTCCATGAACGACTCCTCACCCTGTTCATGGACTCGTCTAGGTCTAAAACAAGAAGACCAACACACACCGACTGCATAACACGAACTTGACGATGAGCAGGTGCCTGCAACATGGCTAGAAACGAATGACTAATCAGAACGAACGCACTAAACAGAAAGCACTGAAGAACAGCAAGTCCTATGAAGAATGACCTGAAAACCAGAAACGAGCGGACAGGAACGCACTGTAAAACAAATACGACCTGACCACACGGCCTGAAAGACAAGATACGAACCCACAAGCACAAACTGAACGGCAGAAAACGATCTGAAAGTATGAAGACTGAAAAGCGTGAATCGTCACTCACCAAACTTTTACTAACACGTGGCAACACGAGATTAGCAAAAGCAGCCCCAAGGGTGGCTCCAATGGAATCAAACTTCCCCTTTATAGTGCCGTTGTACGTGTTAAATGTCACCACGTTTGAGAACAACGAGATTTGGTCTTGACAGTGTGTACGCAAAGAAAGCTTGTCAAGTTTCTCGACAAGCCTGACAAGGAACTCGTAGAGGAAAACGATGTTTCATTTACGACGAGTTCCGTGGTCGTGTGTACGAGGCCTTAGGATTGAAAAACTTGAAAATATCAGATCAGATCTAGCAGAACCTAATGTGTTGTCACAATAGTCCAAAGTTTTTTCTATTTTTTTCTTTAAAACAAAATAAATCTGAACGCTTATTCCAAAATGAAATAACATCCAGAATGTGCTTATAATACATATTCTGACAAAGTCACAGGGCCCAGACATTGATCTGCTAATTTGTTTGATCTGAATATTCCGTGTTAGAGCAAAAACAATGTTAGTATTGGGATAATAAAATATGTCCTTTTTTTGCTACTCTAAATAAAAAGCAATTTAGTTTGTCCAAGGTAAGGCATTGTTCTTGAAAGGGCGTTTACAGTGGGGAAAATTTTATTATTTGATCCGATTTTGTAAGTTTGCCCACCTACAAAGAAATGAAGGGTCTATAATTTTTATCATAGGTGTATTTTAAATGATAGAAACAGAATATCAACCAAAAATCCAGAAAAAACACATTTGATCCCCAAGAAAAACATGACTTGGTACTTGATGGAGAAATCCTTGTTGGCAAGCACAGAGGTAAGACGTTTCTTGTAGTTAGGGACCAGGTTTGCACACATCTCAGGAGGTATTGTGGTCCACTCCTTTTTACAGATCTTCTATGATTCCCTAAGGTTTCTTGGCTGTCGCTTGGCAACTCGAAGTTTCATTTCCCTTCATAAATTTTCTATAGGATTGCACGTCTACACTTCAGCTAAAACATATATCATGCGCCTTGATCAACACAAGATCGGCAGTAAAGCACCAACAGGAAATCCACGATTTCATCCTTCAACACAACATTGACTGCCTCTTCATCACAGAAAGCTGGCTAACAGCCGACTGTAACACCATTCTTGGAGAATTTGTGCCAGAGAATTATCGCATTCTCACAGAAAACAGAGTGAGGCAAAGAGGAGGAGGCCTGGTGGTGATCTACAAGGTTCACCTCTCGGTCACTAAACCAGACCTTCAGACCTCACTTCCATTCATGGAAATCCTCACTCTGCAATTCCAAACAAATCCCCAGGACACCGTTCACATACTACTCTGCTATAGACCACCAGGACCAAAAACGCACCTCCTCACATTATTGACAGAATTCATCTCCACCTATACCTTAAACATCAAACATTTCCTGCTACTTGGGGATTTCAACCTCTGGGCCAACTCCTCACAGGACCCCGTTGCTGACGCCTGCATTGACCATTTGGAAGGATTAGGTCTGCAGCAACTGGTATGTGGACCCACACATATTTCAGGCCACACGCTCTATCATATTTTCAGACAAGATTTGGAAATTAACATATTGGGAAAGCAGCCCTTACCATGGACAGATCACCATGCAATAAAATTCAAGTCACTACAAACCCCCTCTTAAAAAAAAAAAAAAAAAAAAACCCGTTGATAACACACTGGACAAGATCCAAGAAGAAGCTCCATTCGGAACTCTTCAAAACTACATTGTACAACAAAATAAAAACAATTGATCAACATCAAACAGCGACAGAAACACTCAACTCCATCAACAAGGCTCTACTACAGACAGCAGACATAGTAGCGACGAAACGCAGAACGCGCATCCGGAAAAACAACTCCAACTGGTTTAACGACCAGCTGTCGTTGTTGAAGCAGGGGTGCAGAAGAGCGGAAGCAGCCTGGAGAAGAAGCTCTACAGAGGAAAACCACATTATTTACAAGGTAATAACTAAGAAATATCACAAAGAGATCTTTAAGGCCAAAAAAGATAATTTTTCTAATATCATCGCAAATGCCCTGAACCGCCCCCGCAAACTCTTTAATTTAGTCGCTCAGTCCATGAACCCAGCCTGCCTAGAGGCTCCGAATTTTGAATCACAAGAATTTTGCGGATTACTTCATTAACAAAATTGAAAAAATCTGTAAAATTATTCAGCAAAATAGATCCCCCATCGACTCCCCTTTAAACCAAGAAGCTAATTACCACACAAATATGCCGCAATCAACTAAATTCACTCTTAACCCTATCTCCATCGACACCACTAAAAAAATCATTAGTACTCTGCGAGACAGCACAATGATATTATCCCCACCAAACTGCTGAAAGAATGTGCCGATATTGTGGCACCGGCGATCACATACCTCATAAACCAGTCATTCAAGGAAGGCATGGTGCCAACCTTGCTGAAACAAGGCATAATTAAACCAATTCTAAAAAAAAACACCCTTGACCCCAAAGACCCACACAATCGTCGACCCATAACAGGCCTAAATGTCTTCTCCAAGGTAATGAAGAAAGCAGTTGTACAACAGCTACAACATCATTTAGACATCCACAAATTACTCGATCCATTTCAATTCGGGTTTCCGTCTTGGTCACGGAACAGAAACAGCACTACTCAAAATATGGGATAACGCTCTCTAAGCAGCAGACGAAGGAGAATCTTGTCTTCTGTTACTGTTGGACCTAAGCGCAGCATTTGATACTGTAGACCAGAAATTAATGCTGACTCGCCTAGCTGAAGTAGCTAGAGTCGCTGGCTCGGATTTACCCTGGTTCTCCTCCTTCTTGGAAAACCGATCTCAAATAGTGAAACTGGGTCCTTTCACGTCTGAAAAACGCACAATGTCATGCGGAGTCCCTCAGGGATCCCCCTTGTCGCCCGTACTATTCAATATCTATCTCTGCCCTCTTTTTGAAATCATCACTAACCAGAAGTTACTCTACCTCTCCTACGCGGATAAACACGCAACTATATTTTCGCATCTGCAACAATAAGGATCATTATCTCGGACTAGAGATATGCCTTACTTTGATAGAAAATTGCATGACGGAGAGTTACCTTAAACTCAACGGCTCAAAAATAGAACTTCTCCTGTTTCACGCCAACCGAAAGAGACTTCCCGCACCAATATGGACACCGCCGCCCATTCTGGGACAAACCATCACCCCTAGCACCAAAGTCAAAAGTCTTGTAGTCATTTTTGACACCCACATGACAATGGATGCACTAATAGGGTCAGTAGTCAGGGGATCCAACCATCTGCTGCGCCTGCTCCGTAGACTCATTACTTTTATCCCGAAAGAAGACATAGCAGCCGTGGTGGGTACAATTATCAACTCCAGACTCGACTATGCAAATGCCCTCAACCTCAGACTCCCAAATTACCAAATCACTCGTCTGCAAGTCGTTCAAAATACGTCTGCTCGACTCGTGACTGGGAAAAAAACAAGGGAATAAATCTGGCCTTCACTGAGATCCCTTCATTGGTTGCCAGTAAAAGACAGAATCACTTTTAAGGCACTTTGTCTGACACATAAGTGTGTTCAAGGAAATGAATGCCCCCCCTAATATCTATGCGAAAAATTAAAATGTCACAACCCCAATCGCGTTCTGCCATCCACCAACCAAAATCTACTCCAGATACCCAAAGCCAGATACAAGTCCAAAGGAGAACGAAGATTTGGAATCCAAGGACTTAGACTATGGAACGCTCTACCAACCAGCATCCGGTTGGAGGCGATTCAGTTCGCATGTGTTGCACTATATAAGTTTCTCACTCACTCTGACTCACTCATTAAGGTCTGGAGACTGGTATGTTTTGGGTCATCGTTATGTTGAAAGACCCATTCGTGACCCATCTTCAGTGTTCTGGGAAGAAGGTTCTCATCAAAGATGTTACAATGCGTGGCCCCATCAATTGACCCCTCAATGCACCAAAGTCAGTCTGTACCTTTATCAGAGAAACAGCCCAAAAGCATAATGTTTCCACCTTTGTGCTAGACTGTAGGGATTGTGTTCTTAGGGTCATAGTCAGAATTTTTCTTCCTCCAAACATGGTGAGTCCCCCTCCTTAAAAAGGCACATGTACAGTCATGCCAATGAACAGCTAAATAATTCAGGGAAGGAGAAACAGAAACAGCTGTGGTCAGATGAGACCAAAATTGAACTCTTTGGCATTAACTTGTATTGCCATGTTTGAAGGAAGAAGAATGCTGACTATGGATAGTGGAGACTATGGCGTGGAGAGGAAATGGAACATTAGTCAGGTTTTTATTGTTGCCTATGTCCACATCAGGGAGATTCACTCTACCTATTTTTTCTGTTTACTGTTATTGCGAAAAGTGAAAGTAAAAGGAAATCACAACTTTTGGGTTGTCCCTAGAACAGTAATTGAGGAAAAAGCTTCCAATAGTGACACTAGTTCTGGTGACCTAGGGAGCCCCAATAGATTCCCTTAATTTTCAGGGATTACTTCTCATTTTATGTTTTGGGATAGGAAATTAAGGTAAATCTTCCCAATGAGAAATGTTTTTCCTATAGTTTAATAACATTTTTTTTATTAACTAAATAATATATATATATTTTTTTTATAGCAGTACATACAAGTTCAATGTACCTGTCCCCATACCAACCCACCCTCCCTCCTCCCGTTCCCAAGGCCTCCAGACAGAAGAGGTCTGAAACCTAACATACTGTTAATACCAAGTAAACTAGTAAAAAGTTGATGTGTTATGGAAATTCTTTTCAGAGAAGAAAAAGGATGTAATATACTAAAGAGACTCATATACAACCCTCTTGCTTATGATCTATTCATTCAAACAGGTGACACAGTTGCTTATAGGAAGTCCAAGTATTGCATCTATCACTGCACAATTTACTATTGTACTTTCATTTATTTTATAGTATTCATGTGGGTGCATGTAGGGGCGCGCATCTTTAAGGCGGCGTAGGGTACCGTATTTACGCTACGCCGCCTTAAGTCAGAGAGGCAAGTACTGTATTCACAAAGTACTTCCCTCCTAACTTACGGTGGCGTAGCGTAAATGTGGCCGGCGTAAGCGCGCCTAATTCGAATGAGGATGAGGGGGCGTGTTTTATGTTAATGGGGAGTGACCCGACGTGATTGACGTTTTTTACGAACGGCGCATGCGCCGTCCGTGTACATATCCCAGTGTGCATTTCTCCAAAGTACGCCGCAAGGACGTATTGGTTTCGACGTGAACGTAAATTACGTCCAGCCCTATTCACGGACGACTTACGCAAACGAGATAAAATTTTCAAATTTCGACGCGGGAACGATGGCCATACTTAACATTGACTAGGCCAGCTATTTGATGGAATAACTTTACGCCGGAAAATGCCTAACGTAAACGGCGTATCTTTACTGCGACGGGCGCACGTACGTTCGTGAATCGGCGTATCTAGGCATTTACATATTCTACGCCGAACTCAACAGAAGCGCCACCTAGCAGCCAAAGGAAAAATTGCACCCTAAGATACGACGGCGCAGGCCATCGTATCTTAGCTAGGTTTAAGTGTACCTCAGTTTGAGCATACACTTAAACTTAGGAAGGCGCAGATTCCAAGTTAGGTCGGCGTATCTACTGATACGCAGGCCTAACTCTCTCTGAATCTGGCTATATGTCTGTATAGTTGCTCCATAATCCAGAGTTTAACCAGCAGATGGAGCTAATGTGACATCTGCAATTGCAACTCCCAGTTACAATAGAAGAACCTAAACTTCTATTTATGTTAGGAACTTCTATAGTGCTGTCAACTTATGCAGCACTTTACACATATATTGTACATTCACATCAGTTCCTGACCTTTAAGAAGATTACAGTCTAAGGTCTCACATTCATACATACACAGTTCAAGTATCCTACCAGCATGTCTTTGGAGCGTGGGATGAAACACCACACAGGCACAGGGAGAACATGCAGACTCCAAGCAGGTAGTGCTATGGTTGGGATTTAAACTGACGCCCCTAGTGCTGCTAGGTGGAGAAGCTAACCACTTAGCTACTTAGGTTTTATAACATTAAAGAGGAACTGAAGGCTAAAAAGAAAGGAAAATGCAAACAGGTGGACTGTTGCAGGAAAGATCGATCACAATTCTCACGTTTATGGCCATCGTCGCATTCGCGCACTGTGCTCTGTGATCACTGAGTCCTTGGGCCTCGGCTGATCACAGAGCAGGGTAAAGGGTCAATCACAGAGGGCCCTTTACCATGTGATCAGCTGTCAGACAATTTCTTCATGCTGTCAGCGTGAAGAAAAGAAGAAAGCCGTTAAATGGTTTCTGTTAGAGGGACATTGGTCCCCTTAGTGATCACCAGTGCTGCCAATCAGCACGCTCCAGTGCTGCTAATCAGTGCCCACTAGTGCCACCTATCAGTGCCCACCAGTGCCTCCTATCAGTGCCACCTCTCCGTGATGCATTTCAGTGCTAATCAGTGCCACCCATCAGTTTCCAAAAGTGCCACCCATCACTGCAGCCTTTATCAGGGCCTCCTGATCAGTTCCCACCAATGCTGCCTCATCAGGGTCCATCAGTGCAATCTATCAGTGACCATCAGTTCCACCTATCAGTGCCCCTCAGTGCTGCCTTATCAGTGCCTATTGGTGCAGTCTATCAGTGCCTATCAGTGCCACCTCATCAGTGCCCATCAGCGAAGGAAAAAATTACCTGTTTTCAAAATTGTATAACAAAATATGTAAAATGTTTTGGATTGTCTTTTTTTTTGCAAAAAATAGAAACCCCAGTGGCATTTAAAGCTCTATTTGTGTGAAAAAAATTATAAAAATTTCAAGTGTAAATCAAGTGTCAATCACGAGGAACACCGCCGCTGACCCAAGAAAAATAAAATAAAAAAGAGGCCTGCACCCAATGAAATCTCCAGCCATCTAAAAAGCTCAGTTGTCTGACATTTTTTAAATAACTAAGGGGTTACCCGATGACGTAACAGGGTGAACCTGTCTTCTTTCATCAACCTGGGGCATGCTGGCATCACAGCAAGCGAGTCAATCAACATGGGGACAAGGTGATTTGGGGGGGCAGAGCACTCCCTGCCTTTAAAACAGCCCTGCATGTTAAGGGCATGTGACTTGGTATAGTTCAGGAGGGGGGACAGGCTGTATGCTCGCATAAGAGTCTGATATGGATTTTGGGGGGGATCCTATACCATTTGAAAAAAAAAATGGCGTGGGTTTCTTATTATAATCCGTACCAGACCTGAAGGATCTGGGGAGGAACCCCAGGAGGGAGGAATTTTTTTTTTTTTTTTTTTTTTAATGCCGGCATTCTGTGGTTTACATTCAGCTGTCAGCGGAGAATGTTGTTAAGATGCCGCCCGCTCCTTAACAACCTATTCAAAGTTCGGAGCATTTCCTATTAAAAATGCAAAACGCATGCAGAAACACATAAGAAATGCAACACGTGTTTTTGGTGCAGGTCCATTGAAGTCTATTACATGCAAAACGCAATCTGCTGCTGGGAAGAAAAAAGTCCCGATCCTTTCCAAAAACACTGCGGCTGAAAAACGCATAAATGTGAATGTGTCCCATAGGAAACCATGTTAAAGCGGATGTCCGCTGAAAAAAAAAAATGTAAAGTCAGCAGTTACAAATACTGCAGCTGCTGACTTTTAATATCGGCACACTTACCTGTCCTGGAGTCAGGATCGCTCTTCACTCTGCTGCCCCCCAGCTATCCTCGTTGAGGGAGCCAGAGATTGAAACGCTCCGGCTTCACTGCCCAGTTCCCTACGTCACATGCACAAGTCGCGCTGCACCTGCTGATTGGCTCCCGCTGTGCTCTGGGAGCCGAGTGTTCCCAGAACACAACGGGGGGGCGGGAGGTGACGTCCTGCCCGCAGTCTGCCCGCAGACTGTGGCCGGAAGTGGGTGCAAATACCTGTCTTTAGACAGGTATCTGCACCCCCCATGAAAGGTGTCAAATGTGACACCGGAGGGGGGGAGGGATCCGATCAGCGGGGGGTGGAGCTCCGCTTTAAATGGACTGTAGTGCGTTTCTGCAAAAAACACACTAAAAACTCAGATATGGTATGAACCTAGCCTTAAGCAGAAAATGACATGCATGTAGGCAAAACATTATTTTAAAAAGGATAAAAACAGACATGGGGTTTACACCTCATTAAGTTGTAGTATGTTATACTTCAAAAAGTTGAATTCATGTCAGATACATTTGTACTTTACATTTTTACAAGATACTGGTTCTAGGAAATAGATCCTGTAAGTTCCAAATGAAAGTGTGTTTCTAATTATTAACTTGCTATCTGCTACACATTTGTTTTGTGTAACTTCACTGAGCATGGCAACTGGCAGTATATTTCAGACTAGAAAATAAACAGATCAGGCTTGTGCCAATCTAAACCAACACATATGTGTAAGTAAGCTAATTTTATAATATGTAATATATCTTTTATGTTTATACATTTTGGACATATACAAAGTTAAATTGATTTCATCCAATAAATAATCTAAAAAATGGCACTTATCAGCTGCTTATTTGCATACATACAATCTTTACGCATTTGGGCCTGCAACCCACATTAGTAATGCTAACCTCATCTCATTCAGTTCTCTAAAAAAAGAAAACACTCTTATGCCCCGTACACACGATCGGAATTTCCGATGGCCTAAAATCCGATGGAATTTTTCGTCGGAATTCCGTTCAAGCTGTCTTGCATACACACTGTCAGACCAAATTCCGACCTTCCAAAATGCGGTGACGTAAAACACTACGACGAGCTGAGAAAAATGAAGTTCAATGCTTCCGAGCATGCGTCAACTTGAAAAAAATAAAAACATGTTCTATTTCTAAACACCAACGGGAAAAAAAGTCCGATGGGGCCCACACACGATTGGAATTTACGATGAAAAAAGTCCATCTGACTTTTTTCATCGGAAATTCTGATCGTGAGTACACGGCATTAACCAGCACATTTTTAGGATACAAGTGCATTATCCTATTAATGTAGTTGTTTGGATGCAGGTGGTTATTACCACCTAGTATTCTCTATTGTAAGTAGAAAGGCGGCTCTTGTACTCCAATAAAGGCCAATTTTTGCTGTAAAGGTTAGCACAAATGTTTACTTGCATACATGGTAAAATACGGTCCATACGCAGGGCCATCTTAAAAGCATCATGGGCTCCTCGGCAAAGTAATGCACTGGGGTCCCTACCAGCCTTCCCCAATTTGCACACCTATTCTTAAGAATTAATATGTAAAAGAATATTTATGTGCTACTTTGTAAATTACAAAGGTATCAAAAATAAAGTGAAATGTACTCTTGCTGGACTCCTATAGCGTCACCACCACCAAAAGTAGACTATATATGATGGAGCAGCGCTATATGAATACACTTATGAAACTCAAATAATAAACAATCTGGGCAATATCGCAATGAATAATCAATAAAGATGCAATAAAAAATTCATATAAAAAAAATACAAATATATAAGTGTGCAATTCCTCAATAAAAAGTTATAAAAAAAATCAAATAAACAATGATGATGAATCAATATTACATAAAATACAGTCCAGTGCAAAAAGGTGTTATTAAATTAATAGTCTCTTTAGATGTGCACAGTTTTGCACATCTAAAGAGACTATCTATTTAATAAATAACTAAGCAGGCTAGACACTTTTTTTATTTATTTTTTGCGTAACAAGCTTAGTACTGTTTAATTAGGTGATTGAACAGTACTGAATGGCATATTCAAGGCTTTGGATATCTTTTTATATCCTGTTCCATCTTTGTAAAGTTCCATTACCTTTTTACGCAGGTCTTTTGACTGTTCTTTTCTACCTCCTCATGGCTCAGTGTCTAGCCTGCTTAGTGCATCCATGTGAGAGCTAACAAACTCATTGGCTATTTATAAACAGACACTAAATGTGATTTAAAGCGGAGCTCCACCCTAAAGTGGAACTTATGCTAATCGGATCCCTTCCCCCCTCCGTTGTCACATTTGACACCTTTCAGGGGGGTGCAGATACCTGTCTAAAGACAGGTATTTGCACCCACTTCCGGCCACAGTCTGCGGGCCGGAAGTGGGTGCCACAGTCGGCCACAGTCTGCGGGCAGACTGCGGGCAGGACGTCACGTCAACTCCCGCCCCCCCCCTCGTTGTGTTCTGGGAACACTCGGCTCCCAGAGCACAGTGGGAGCCAATCAGCAGGCGCAGCGCGACTCGCGCATGCGCTGTAGGGAACCGGGCCAAGCGCTTCACTTCCTGGTTCCCTCACCGAGGATGGCAGGGGGGCAGCAGAGTGCTGCGGACGGTGCTGGACTCCAGGACAGGAAAGTGTGCCGATATTAAAAGTCAGCAGCTGCCGCTTTAACTTTCATTCCAGGGTATGTGAACTTTTTATCAGGGCCATTGGGATTTCTGTTATCATTATGATTTAAAAAGGATCCAAAAAATGATGTGATAATAAATGGCTTCATGTGATTGCTATCCTTAAATAAAAGACAGGGGTTTTTTTTGTCACGACCAGTCGTATTTTCAATATTAATGACAAAATTTCACTATTTCCGCCAGGGTATGCAAACTTTTGCGCACAACTGTAAATACCGTAGTTAATAAAATTTAACATATTTTTATTAGTACTAACTTTCAATAAAATGTATTTAAAACAATAAGAAAACATGCTATAAATAAAAGACTAATCGGAGGCGCATGCGCGGGGACTCCAAGATGGCCGCCGGCGTCTAAAGCTCCGCTCCACCGCGGCCAGCAATCAATCACCGGAGCTGTCTGAGCGCCCCATCGGCTACATCACCGGGTCCCTTCGGTAGCGGACACTCTCCGGACTCCGCGGATGACATCGCCGACCGCCAGGACGAACGGGACGGCCCGGATGGCGGAATCTCCTGGCCCCCTCAGCTATGCCAAGATGGCGGCGCCGCGGGGCCTACATGAGGCGGACCAGCCTGGGGCCTCGATTGCGGATCAGGACCAGCCCCACCCGCAATCGCCAGGTACAGACTTCCCTCCCCTGGCTGTAGCAGCTTCCCCTGCCTCCACAGAATCCCTGCTGGGCAGGATGGGAGACGGATTCCCCACTACTCCCATGATGGATCCACACACAGGGATGCTGCTGTCTGTTTCCTCTGTGTGTGAGGCACAGGAGGAAACCCCTGTCCCCACGGATTTTCCATCCATGATGGCAGCCTTCTCACAAATGCTGTCAAAAAGCTTGGCTCTAAATGCAGCACAGATCACCTCATCCATACATGCGGATATGATGCACTTGGGGATGAGAATAGACACTATGGAACAGAAGGCAGATCAGGCGGTGGCACGGATTAACCAGAATTCTGACAGGTTGCAGGAGGTACAGGACCAATTGGAGATGGCGTTTTCTAAGATCGATGATTTGGAGAACCGCTCGAGATGCTATAACTTTAGGGTACGGGGGTCCCGGAGTCAGACAAGGAGGTGCACCTGGCGATTAAAACACTCATTAAAAGCCTCATTCCGGATATTGCGGAGCACCGTCTGGAGCTGGATAGAGCTCACAGGGCATTGCAAGCCCCCCGATCGGATGGACTCCCCAGGGACATTATAGTGAAACCGCACTTCTATGCAGTAAAAGAGGAGGTGATGAAAAGGGCTAGGCGCGCGGACAATCTCACTTTAAATGGTCACAAAATTCAAATCTTCGCGGACCTGTCTCCCTACACAGTACAGAAGAGGCAAGCTCTCAAGCCACTGCTGCAGGTCCTTATGGGACAAGAAATAACTTACAGGTGGTCCTTCCCGCTCCGTGTGAACTTTTCATACAGAAACAAAAGTTTTGGCTTCTCATCATTTCCAGAAGGAGAGCGCCTGCTAACCCAGCTGGGTCTGATCATCCTGGAACATCCGAACCCACAAAACAGTCGGGGGGCTCCCGGCTCCACGAAGAGGCCCCCGCCGGCAAGTCCGCTGCAGCAAAACTGGCTGACACAGAACCATAAGCGTTCCAAAGAGAACTGTCAAACATGAGAGCTTTTCCCCGAGGTCAGTTTTATCCGACGGTGACTCTGGCCTCTGGAGACATACCCCGTCCGGGACAGGATGGGGTTCCTCTGTCTCCCCCTGGTGTATCAGAACTTGCCTTACTGAAAACGGATGGTACCCTTTAATGGCCCGGAGGCATTAATGCGGCCTTGTAAAACTAGTTGAAAACTTTTTTTTCCCTTGTTGCATTAATGACTTTTTTTTTTTTTGTTTGAGTTTTTTTTTTTTTTTTTTTTAATCGTAGTTTTTATGGCTATTAAGCTCCAAATCTCTTTTTTGGACTTGGGGTACCTGACTGGGACTAATTGGGGGAGGGGGGGAGGAGGTCTAGGATCACCGGTGCTCACGGGGGAACAGCACTCTTTACTTAGTTAAACTTGGTTCCTGTTTTTTTTTTTTTTTTTTTTTTTATACTTGTTGGCAGGTACTTCAGCCATTCCTGGGAGAGGGGTGGGCGTTCGGAGGTAGTTCACAGTGGTTGGGGAGGGGGAAGGGGGGCGCTAATTTTGGTTTGTTTTATGCCTAGCGTTCTTATTCCACATGAGAAGGATTTACCGGTTCCCCAGGAGGGGGGTAGGGGGGGCTGGCTAGGGAGGCTCAGGTTCGTTTTCCTAAACTCTCCCCTGTTTATGTTTTTCTTACTGGTTTAGGGGCTCTGTAGGGCCTTTACTTGTATGGGAGGGGCGTTCAGTCACAGGGTATCATGGGCTCTAGGACAGCCCTCTGCTATGGTTTAAAGGTGAATTGGTCGCGGTGGGCTCAGTGCACCTCCATTGGATCAGGAACACCGCTGGTGTAGCCAGATCCGTATCCGGAATCCAGATCCTAGGGATTTACCGGCTCTCTAGGGCTATTGGGCTGGGGGCAGGCTCGCCCTTTTCACCCCAGGGTGGGGAGGGGTCAGGGGACCCCGAGTTTCATGTTAAATACTGGTTGCTCTTTTTGGGCTATAATTTGATTTGCTACTGCTATGTAATGACGATGTTTCTTTCCCCCTTTCTCTCTTTTTCATCTCTTTCACTTCTACTCTCTCAACATCAACAGTGGAGTTCTCCCAGGCTTCGTGATGGGTTCCGGTCCTCCATACCAGTCGACTGGTCACGGGTGCTCTGCAGGCAAGTCCTCAGCGGCTCATTGGCCCTACGGGATAAAGCTAGGCTATTATACTCTGGTATAGCTCACACACCTCTGATCCATGGCTGATGCACACTCTCCCCCGCCAACACTCAAGCTTATCTCCCATAATACGCAGGGCCTAAATTCTCCGGTGAAACGCAGGAAGCTCTTTCAATTATATCACTCTATGCACGCGGATGTACTTCTGCTTCAGGAGACGCACTTCCCATCCTCCTACAGACCTACGTTCCTACACCACCGCTATCCTCAATTTTTTCTCTCCTCAGCAGAGAACAAAACTAAGGGGGTGGCCATCTGCTTCGCTAGACACATTAATTTGTCCCTGGTAGAATCGATAATTGACCCACAGGGACGCTACGTCCTTATTTCAGGACATATAGAGGGGGAACTATACACTTTTGTCTCTTACTACACTCCTAATAAGGGACAAAGACTCTTTTTTGAAGCGTTATTACACAAACTGCAACCGCATTTTAGGGGCACGGTGTTTATGGGGGGAGACTCTAACACAGCGTTTGACTTTTCGCTGGATAAGTCAGCCGACGGCACGACAAAACCTAAACGACCCTCCAAACAGAGCAGCAAAATAGCCAAGCTCCTACACACTGCAGGACTTATAGACATCTGGCGGGAGGCCAACCCGCGCACAAAAGACTACACGCACTTTTCTGCCCCCCACAACTCCTATGCCAGGATAGACCACATATTCACACAGGCCACGTCAATTCCTTTGCTGTGTACCGCAAAAATCGTTGACTCCCCCCTCTCGGACCACTCCATGGTGACTCTGGTTACACGGAGGCCACAGGGCTCTAAGAATCCGCCTCGCTGGCGACTGAGGGAATCGCTTTTAAGCGACCCTATGCATTGCGCGTTATTAGAGGAGGCCATTAGGGAATATTTCCTTATTAACGCCACAGGTGAAGTGTCTCCGGCCACGGTCTGGGCTGCGCACAAGACGGTCATCAGGGGAAAATTGATCCAATTGACCGCTAAACTTAGACGGGAACACAGGGCGGACAATCTTAAACTTACGGAAGACTTCCGTACACTGCAAAAAGCACATAAACGCCAACCTACGCCCGAGACACTGGCACGACTGGACGAAGCCCGCGCGCTTCTTAACCTCTCCCTCACAACGGCAGCGGAGCAGCATCTTCGGTGGTCCGGGGCAAAATTCTACTCCCAAAATGATAGGATGGGGTCTCGTCTGGCCACTAAATTAAGTCCCAAACAGAGGTCTTTGGCCTTCCCTAAAATCCGGGAGCCCACAGGGGACCTGACTCAGAACCCTACTAAGATAATGCACTCCTTTCTGCGTTTTTACTCAGACCTGTACAGCCCTGCCGGGGCGCCTCCCAGCCCGATGGGGGGGGAATTCCTTGACGGACTCCCATTACCATCTCTTACTAGGGACCACAGGGATATCATGGAAGCTCCTTTTACCCAGGAGGAGGTTTTGTCTACTATTAAGGCGCTCAAGCTGGGTTCTTCACCGGGACCGGATGGCTTTTCCACCGGTTACTACAAAAAATTTGGTGAATGCCTAGCACCACACCTGACGCGACTGTTCAACTCTCTCCGGGATGGAGCCCGATTGGATACTGATCTAAACTCCGCCTATATATCGGTCATTCCGAAACCGGATAAAGACCCTAGCGAGGTGTGTAATTATCGGCCGATTTCCCTGATTAACAATGACATTAAGATAATGACAAAAATGTTAGCGAACAGATTGGCCAGCTTCATACCTTCCTATATCCACAAAGATCAGGTGGGCTTCATCCCTGGGAGACAGGGAACGGACCAGATCAGACGGGCTATTGATGTCATCTCCCTCCTTAGATCACATTGGGATGGGGATTCGTCACAGGAGGGCTACCTGCTTTCTATTGACTTACATAAGGCCTTTGACTCTATTGACTGGGGGTATTTGACGGGGGTACTGGGAAGGTGGGGCTTTGGGCCTAGCTTCCTTAACCTCATTGGATCACTGTATGCGAGCCCCACAGCACAGGTACGGTTAATGGGCAGATATTCGGACTCCTTCCAGATAGGCAGGGGAACTAGACAGGGGTGTCCTCTTTCCCCTCTCCTCTTTGCAATAGCCATTGAGACTCTAGCGGTAGCGTTGAGATCAAATCCTGACATCAAAGGGGTAACATGTGGGCCTAGGGAGCACAAATGTGCACTGTACGCCGATGACCTCTTGCTCTTCGTTACTTCTCCCCTGCTCTCCACCCCAATCATTCTTAAGACATTACGGGAATTCAGTGAGATTTCGGGATTGCGGGTCAATTTGGGAAAATCCCTGGCTATGAATGTCTCCGTCCCCCCGCTCCTGCTCAAACAACTCTCCGGGAACTTCATTTTCCCTTGGGCTCCAGCTCAGATTCCATATTTAGGCATCAAACTGACACCGGATTATACTGGGCTTTTTAAGGCGAACTATCCTCATACGATCAGTAAGTGCAGGGGGGACCTCGAGAGATGGGCCAAGTGTGGCTTGTCTTGGCTGGGTAGGGTGAATGCGGTGAAAATGACCCTCTTGCCACGTCTGCTGTATTTATTCCGTGCCCTCCCGATCCCGGTAAAGAAACAGTTTCTCACTAAATTCCAGGCGGAGGTTGTCCGGTTCATTTGGGGGAAAAAGGGATATAGGTGTCCCTCGAGCGTCCTCTTTCGTTTAAAGACTCACGGTGGACTAGGGCTTCCTAACTTTTGGGGATATTATCGAGCGGCACAAATGACACAAATTTCGACGACTTTCTTCCGGGGCCCTAAGCCTGACTGGCTTGCGATGGAACGTCAAGCTATCCCTACGCATACCATTGACTATGTTTTGGGGTGCGACTCCAAACGCAGACCAGCCATTTTATCTCCCACGCTTTCCCACTCTGTAGCACTTTATACCAAACTATTCTCCATTGGCACCCTGATATCACCCTTGACACCTCTCTCGCACCTATTTCATAACCCTGACTTTCCACCGGGGATGGATATCAGGGCTTTTAGGTGGTGGACGGATAAAGGCTTGTATAGGATAGGACACTTTCTCTCCCCAGCGGGCCCACTTTCCCTTTTACATTGCAAATCTCAACTCGACATGCCCGACAGTGAAACCTTTAGGTTCTCCCAAATCTCCCACTTTCTCCGCACTACATGGACGGATAAATCAGTGCCCCCAACTATAACTCCATATGAACACTGGTGTGCGAACTCCAGGGATCAGAGGGGTGGGATATCACTGATATATATAGCACTAATGACCAGAACCGATAAACCCTCGTATGCAAGGGCCTGGGAGGAGGACCTGAACACCACATGGAACACGGAGGTGTGGCTCCACGCCTCGAAGCAAGCGTATAAAGGTATTCTAAATGTGTGTCTCATAGAAGCTAGTCTTAAACTTATGCTCCGGTGGTACTACGTCCCCGCCAGGCTGGCGAGAATGTTCCCGGGGTCCTCTCCACTGTGCTTTCGGGGGTGCGAATTGGAAGGTAGTTTATTACATACCTGGTGGTCCTGCCCCCGCGTTAGATCATTCTGGAAAAGGGTGTTTCGCACCATCGGATCCTTACTGGGGATAGTGGTAACCCCGCAGCCTAATGTGGCCCTGCTGAACCAATGCATCCCGGGCCTTCCGAAACATTCCCGGATTTTAAGCACTTTTATTCTATTGGGGGCCAAAATGACCGTTGCCAAATCCTGGAAGAAAACCTCAGTTTCCTTCATGATGTTTAAAAGAAAAGTATCCTGGATCATGTCCCAGGAACAAATTGTAGCTAAGCGGGAGGATCAGGTGGATAAATTTAGGTTTATTTGGGAACCCTGGGCTACCTATTGCAAGGTGTCGCTCATCCCTGGGATGCCGCCTGGTAGCGAGTCCACTCCACTCTCTGTCTGATTGTACCTCCCTGTCCTTTTCCTCTCTCTCTCTCTCCCACGTTTCTCTCTCCCTTACCTCTCTGACACCTCTCTTGGTGGTCTGAACTGCAAACTGGTTCCTTACAATGCTATGTTCGAAGCTCCATTCGATACTGGTTGACCCGGAACGGGCAAGCTTTAGCAAGAGGGCGTTTTGGCGGCTGCAGGTCTGTGGCGGCGTGGGGCCTGGGGCCCCGGCTCTCAGGACGCAGCATGATCCCTAATAGGGGCGTCCGGGGAGCGGGGGGTCGGGGGCGCCGCGTGGCTTAGCGGGAGTGGCTAGTACGCCTTTGGAACAGTCACAAGCTGAAATCACCTTCCACGGCGTGTTTATTATAGGGGGGCTGAACTGAAAGTTTCTTTTGGTATGGTTAGACGGGAGACTTGCTCTCTGGACTTTATACAGCTGTCTGGAATAGCTAGAGCGTTTTACTTGTTCAGATACCACTGTTCTTTTATGACATTGTATTGGAAAATTCTTCAATAAAAACTTTAAATATTAAAAATAAAAGACTAATCAACACAAAGGGCACAATACAGGGGGAGGCAAAAGGGCACAGTACACGGGGGGGGTTCAGATACTCACAATACAGGGGGGGTCAGAATGGCACAGTACTGGGATCAGGGGGGCAAATTACAGGTCCTTGGATGTTTCCCAGGGCAGTTTAGTAAAAAGTATAACTGTCCTGGCAAATCTGGGACAGTTGGAAAGTATGAGATAATGCAAGAATGTCATGGGGCCCCAATGCAAGCCTAAATGGTCTTTACAAAGCTGTGCACAGGGGCCCTTCGAAAATGTTCAGATATATAGATTAAAAAGTTTAATCATAAAAACAACGCATTTTTCATCCCAGTGCGCATGAGCAGGTAATGCAGAATTCCAACAAATATTTCTTTAAAATTAACTGGGTCCCATTTTTATAAGCATACATAGTGAAACTTTGCTGGAGTGGAACTGAAAACACCCCCAGCATCTAGAGCACACCAGCCTGCATTTACGACAAAAAAGCTGGCCAAGGCCGGTAAAGGAACTATATTTAAATACTGCTGGATAAGATCAGCACAAGGGGATGAAAGAGAGAATGTGTATAGGCTGTATTAAATCTAAACCATAGCTAATCTATAGCTAAACTATAGCTAAACTGCAGCTATGTACTAAGAATCATAACATGTTTTATGTTTAACTAATGTAAGAGCAAGTATCTTTATTGTTATCAGCTTTTATAATTCCCTGTATAGAGGAAAATTTACTGGGAAAGTGAGGGGCAGCACTGGGGGGCCAATCAGGCACCGCTGCCTGAATGTGTGCTGACAAGAAACTTATAGGAGGAGAGAGCAGAGTGAGGCCATAAATCTGGTGAATTTTTAGACTGGCTGGGCAAAACGACAAACTCTCTACCAGGTAATATAGAGCATGCGTGTATTTCTGCTCCAAATTTAGTTATTTACCTGGATCTAAAACACAGTTTATGAGCGCCTGGGCAGCCTAGCATACTTGAATTTTGCCCATTAATATACTCAAATACAAAATGTATACTCTTCTGAAAAATTCTCATAGTGCCAAAATTTCAGTCTGAGCTAAAAAAAAAAACTGTTTAAAACAACTTCAACAAACTCACTCAATGAACACAGTTTCACCTAATTTACTAACATTTACAATCCAAAGTGAACATTTATTTTGCTAGGTAAACGGTCTTTACGCCTTTGGTAAACTAACCCAATTGTGTGTACAGACATCCTGAATACAGAAATATAGCTTCTCTTAGGCCCCATACACACGTCCGAGAAACTCGACGGGCAAAACACATCGTTTGGCTCGTAGAGTTCCTTGGGAAGCCGCCGAGGATCTCGGCGAGCCAAGTTTCCCCGTTGACTAACGAGGAAATAGAGAACATGTTCTCTATTTGGCCCGACGAGATCCTCGTCGGTTTCCTCGGCCGAAAGTGTACACACGGCCGGGTTTCTCGGCAGAATACAGCTCCGACCGAGTTTCTGGCTGAATTCTGACGAGAAACTCGGTCATGTGTACGGGGCCGAACACTGCCAATACAGAAGCTTGCAAGAAACAGGTACAAGTTTGCTGATAGGCTGATTCAAAATCTGCATTGAGCCTTTCTCCACCCTTTTTCCTTGGAGGAACCTTTAAACAAAATATGAAATCTTAGAGAACCCCTGAAAGCATTTTCTGATCTATCACTCATGGTAGTTTAGTGTGATCAGTGAGCTGTAGATATAGCTAACAGTATTTGTATAAATAATAATAAAATTCATACTGTCATTCCAAAATTGTACTGTATGATCCATCAATGGCAAATAGATGCTAAATGTTGGTAGATCTTTTCTTTTCTCATGCATATTCAACAGTTTAATATAGGTCATTTATTTTCTATCAATACCACCACTCTTCTTGGGATTAGAACTATATACAAGCTGTGGCTCAAAACAAGAAAAGTTGAAGAGTACAATAACATAAATGATGCAATAAACATGTGCTCCATTATCAGGAATTATATTATGTTACATATAGCATTGCTCCGTTGAATTCAGCTCCTACCTGGTAGGAGTTCCTATAGGGAACCAGAGCCTCAGACACTGATTGTATTTACAATTACAGCACAGTTCTATATATCTACGGTTCCAAGATTACATTTCCGTGCAAATTAGCACAACCAGGATGCATGTACGTAATATTAAAATGAGTATTTAAAGCATTACAGCATTATCAGGCCCCATGCATAGTGGGCATTTCCCTAGCTCTCCTAAATGCCTTTTCCTGGCTCATCATGGCAGCATACTGTAACGGAACATCCCACACTCCGCTTGAGTGTTTCCGTTATATACCGCTTCCTATCAGTCTGAATATAGATATCAGATATTCCAGCTGCTCTCAAGCACGCAACGAGACTATACTTGTTTGTGTGCTAAACATGGAGGGCCAGATCCACAAAAACTGGTGTATATTTAGGCGGGCGTAGCGCATCTCATATGCGCTACGCCGCCGTAAATCAGAGTGGCTCCTAGGGTATCCACAAAGAACTTGCTCCCATATGCGGGCCGGCGTAACGTAAATCTGCCGGCGTAAGCCCGCGTAATTCAAAGCAGGCTTGGAGTGGGCGTGTTGTATGGCAATCTGGTATGACCCCACCTAATTGACGCTTTTTACGAACGACGCATGCGCCATCCGTAGACGTATCCCAGTGCGCATGCGCGAAATCACATCGCAAATACTCAATGCTTTCGACGTGAACGTAACTTACGCAAAGCCCTATTCGCGAACGGTTTACGCAAACGACGTAAACAACGGAAAATTTGACGCTGTCCCGACGTCCATACCTAACATTGCGTACACCTCATAGAGGCAGGGGTAACGTTACACCGAAAAAAGCCTTACGTAAACGACGTAAAAAAATGTGCCGGGCGGACGTAAGTTTGAGAATCGGCGTACCTAGCTAATTTGCATACTCTACGCGGAAATCGACGGAAGCGCCACCTAGCGGCCAGCGTAAATATGCACCTAGACAGAAGTTGTCAGACAAACCTGATTTCCTTTTATGAAGAGGTAAGTAAAACCCTGGACAGAGGCGTGGCTGTGGACGTGATATATTTAGATTTTGCAAAAGCGTTCGATACAGTTCCGCACACACGACTCATGTGTAAGGTAAGGTCTACAGGATTGGATACATCAGTTTGTAAATGGATAGAAAACTGGCTGAAAAACAGAATTCAGAGAGTCGTGGTTAATGATTCTTACTCTGAATGGTCTAAGGTTATCAGTGGTGTACCCCAAGGTTCAGTGCTGGGACCCTTACTTTTCAATATATTTATAAATGATATTGGGTCTGAGATCAAAAGTAACATTTCTGTCTTTGCAGATGACACCAAGCTATGCAGTGGAATAACGTCCTTACAGGATGTCTCCAATTTACAAGCCGACCTCAATGCTCTGTCTAATTGGGCGACTGAGTGGCAGATGAGGTTTAATGTTGATAAATGTAAAGTTATGCACTTAGGGAATAAGAATATGCATGCATCATACATGCTAGGGGGAGTACAACTGGGGGGATCTGTAGTGGAGAAGGATCTGGGGGTTTTGGTAGATCATAAGCTCAATAATGGCATGCAATGCCAAGCTGCGGTTTCCAAAGCGAGCAAAGTCATTTCTTGTATTAAGAGAGGTATGGACTCCAGAGACAGAGATATAATTTTGCCCCTGTACAAATCATTAGTAAGACCTCATCTCGAATATGCAGTTCAGTTTTGGGCACCAGTTCTCAAAAAGGATATCGTAGAACTGGAGAAAGTGCAGAGAAGGGCAACCAAAATGATAAGAGGTATGGAGGAGCTCAGCTATGAGGAAAGATTAGAAGAACTAAATCTATTCACTCTTGAGAAGAGGAGAATAAGGGGGGGTATGATCAACATGTACAAATATATAAGAGGTCCATACAGTGGACTTGGTGTTGAGTTATTCACTTTACGGTCAACACTGAGGACAAGGGGGCACTCTTTACGTCTAGAGGAAAAGAGATTTCACCTCCAAATACGGAAAGGTTTTTTCACAGTAAGAGCTGTGAAAATGTGGAACAGACTCCCTCCAGACGTGGTTCTGCCAGATCAGTAGATTGCTTTAAGAAAGGCCTGGATACTTTCCTAAATGTACATAAATAAATAACTGAGTACTAAGATTTGTAGGTAAAGTTGATCCAGGGTAAATCCGATTGCCTCTCGGGGGATCAGGAAGGAATTTTTTCCCCTGCTATAGCAAATTGGATCATGCTCTGCTGGGGTTTTTTGCCTTCCTCTGGATCAGCTGTGGGTATGAAGTTGGGTGTATGGGATTGTACTGTGTTTTTTTATTTTTTTTGTTTATTTTTTGTGGTTGAACTGGATGGACTTGTGTCTTTTTTCAACCTGACTAACTATGTAACTATGTAACTATGTAACCTAATATCCGACGGCGTACTTAGACGTACATCAGTCGGATCTAGCCCACATTCAGGCGTATCTTGTTTTGTGGATACAAAACAAAGATACGACGGCACATCGTAGAACTTACGCGGCGTATCAATAGATACACCGCCGTAAGTTCTTTGTGGATCTGGCCCGGAGTGTTTAATAGAACCAAGAATGCAACCTTATATACAGTTTAAAGAGGAGGTAACCAGAACATAAATTAACATGAGCTAATTATTTAATCATTTACCCAGACTAGGCGACTCAGATATGACATTTCAGAGTAGACGTCCCGTCTCCGCTCACCTGCTATACAATACACATTATCATAAGTGTAAACACAGGACATCTTCACACAATAGCAGGGTCAATTAGCATCTAACAGTATGTGTCCCAACATGATGAATGAGTCACTCTTACAATTAACCCATTGAGTTCAGAATCAACAAACAGTAAATAGTTATTTACAGATATCCTGGAATATATTGTGGATAATAATTACATAAAAAACCCATATCAGGTAGTCCAAGATATCATTTCTCAGTCATCTTATGCCCCTAGTGGACATAGGATGATTTTAGACATAAGATGGTTCGGGGATGTCCCGGGTGAGTCTGTCACACATACAATCAGTTAACCTGATAGGACTGGTTAACTATAAACAGTGGCGGTGCGTCCATAGTGGGCGCAGGAGCGCCGCCCCCTCTCTCTCCTGCACCGTCACTGAAATTAACAATACATAGATTCATGCATTGCATGAATCTATGTATTGTCGCTGGCGCTGCTGCCGCCCACTATTCAGATGGCCGGCCCCCTGGTGAGCGCCGGCCATCTGAATAAAAGCAGTTGGTTGGTTTTTGGAAGTGTCTATCAGAGCCAGCGGGGCAAACTGGCGGCAATTGATGGGCACAGTGGCGACAATTAATGGCATGGCACAGTGACGACAATTGATGGGCACAGTGGTGACAATTGATGGGCACAGTGGCGACAATTGATGTCATGGCACAGTGGCAACAATTGATGGGCACAGTGGTGACAATTGATGGCAAAGTGGCTGCGTTTGATGGCATGGCACAGTGGCGACAATTGATAGGCACAGTGGCGACAATTGATGGGCACAGTGGCTGCGTTTGATGGCATGGCACAGTGGCGACAATTGATGGGCACAGTGGCTGCGTTTGATGGCATGGCACAGTGGTGACAATTGATGGGCACAGTGGCAACAATTGATGGCACAGTGGCGACAATTGATGGCACAGTGGCGACAATTGATGGCACAGTGGCTGCGTTTGATGGCATGGCACAGTGGCGACAATTGATGGCACAGTGGTGACAATTTATGGCATGGCACAGTGGCGACAATTGATGGCATGGGCACAGTGGCTGCGTTTGATGGGCACAGTGGCTGCGTTTGATGGGCACAGTGGCGGCAATTGATGGGCACAGTGAGGCTGCAATTGATGTTTTTATTTGTTTGGAGCTACATTCTGGGGGTGCAGTCCTGTCAGAGAAATCTTTAAACAAGCTTTGGAGTAAGTGGCAGTGTTTTCCCTTTGCTTTCCATATGCTTTTCACTTATTTTCTCTTTGTCAGTGCTTTCCTGCACCTGTCTGTGTTGTGGGCGTTTGCCATTACCAAGATGCCTGCAGCAGTGCAAGTACACGCTGAGCATGAAAGGCAGGAAGTTATGCGACTGCTGTGGCCAGTTTTCCAAGATGGTGATTTGAGCATGTCCAGGCACTGATATCATCACTAATGGCCAAGAGTGCCAGCTTTAAATGGGTTTAGGCATTTTTGGACAACACATGGAGGAGTTCTCTTCACATGCATGCTGGATGCTTATGTGGTTATTGTTTGCAGATATGTTTCCCTTTTATGGTATTCATCTGGGCTTTTCCTATCTCCTTCTCAGTGTTGCTCTGGGATCACTGTGCTCTTTATGGCACTCACCTTGGCTTTTATTATCTTCTTCTCAATGCTTGCTCTGAGATCCCTGTGTAATGCTGTTTTTCATTTCAGCCTGCTGCTTTGCTCTGTTTTTATGGGGAACGCTGCCCAGTCAGACCACCCATTGCTTTAACAGTAAAGGGATTACGTAAGTAGTAAAGATATTGGGAAAATGAGAGCGAATACTTTTGTAATATCTACAGCCCTGTAAGGACCTTAAGTTGGAGGGAGACCTCTAAAGGTGAAAGCAAGTTGCAATCTAAGAGCAGATATCCAGGCAATGTTGATCAAGGTCATCACTAGTGTTGCTCACGAATATTCGCATTGCGAATATTCGACTCGAATATAGCATATTCGAGAAATCGCGCTATATTTCGAAATTCGCGGTGAATATTCGCAATTCCGAATATTAGATTTTTTACAATTTTTTTTTTGAATCAGATCACATCCTAGATATCTCCATCGACGTCTAAAAGCATTGCTGGTATCATTAGAGACCCTGGGCCGAGTAGCTGAAGCGTTCATTGAATTTTCCAGAAAGATCGCAATGCGATTATTCGGCAAACGCAATATCGCGCGATTATTTTCCTCGCCCCGATCTTCCGCATCAGAGCGATTTTTACAGTTTCATTTTTAAAACAGATCACATCCTAGTGATCTCCATAGACGTCTGAAAGCATTGCTGGTATGATTAGAGCCATTGGGCAGAGTAGCTGAAGCGATCATTTTATATTGCCGAATAATCGCAATGCGAATATTCGGCAATAGGAATATTGCGCGATTATTTGCTCCGCCCTTTTGCATCAGAGCCAATCAGAGTTCTCCTTCCACACTCGTCACAGGTTAGCAACCAATAGGAACCTGCCTGCATGGACATTATATAAGCTCACTCCCAGCACCATTTCATTGCAGATTCAGAAGCTTGCTATAGAGTGTGGAGGCTGTTTCTGTGTTCCTGGTTTCCTGGTTTCCTGTGTCTTTGTTCTTGATTGATTTAGATCATCACCAGCATTGCTATTTAGTGATTCCAGTGGATCTTTTCCAGTATATCAACTGCTTTTTTCAAAGCAATAGACCCAAGAGCTTTTTTCAAAGCTACGTTTTGTGCTGTTTTGTGCTGTTTTTTTCATTTGTGTTACTGTTTGATCCTGCAATCCTCCCTGTTCAGTTATATTTGCAAGAGATTTCAGAACACATATTGATCTGAGCTTTATAAAAGAGCTTTTCTAAAAGCTAAGTTTTGTTCATCTTGTGTTACTGTCAGATCTTGCAGGTTCACTGTTCAGTGATATTTGATAGGCATCTCAGTTCAAATTTTGTTTAGTTTTCCCTAAAGAGCTTTTATAAAAGCTAAGTTTTGTGTTCAGTTTAGTTAAATTTTGTGTAGTAAGTGTACACACTGTTAGTGTACATTTATTTCATCTAGCTTAGCTTAGTGTGTGTTTAGTGTCTGTGTTTTGTGTTTAAAAAAAAAAAAAAAAAAAAAAGTTAGTGTTTGTTTAGTGCTTTTTTTTTTTTTCTTTAATTTTGTAGTCCTTGTCTGGTGTACTACTTTTCTTATAGTTTAGTAGCTGTCTGTGTACGTCTTTGTCTGCGTGCCTGTCTTGTAAAAAAAACACAAAAACACATTTTGTTCACATTTTCCCCCCCAATAAAGTTTAACCCCCCCACACACATATCAGCAATTATGAGCGGCATCCGTGGCCGTGGCAGTAGGGGTAGGGGAGTTACTCCCAGTGCTGGATCGCTGCCAGCACGGGGTACCTCTCGTGCCCCTACTAGTGGTAGAGGATCGGGTGCAAGGGGAGTACGCCTGATCCGGGAGTTCTTCCCATCGGGCAGCCGCCCGATATTGCCATCTCAGGCTCAAGTAGTGGTGGACTACATGGGGCACAGCAGTGCCACTGAGTCGTCGGTCCCGACTCACAGTAGTACCACCATTACACCGTTGCCTGTACTACCCCCCCCCAGCCCCCAAGAGTCCAGCATCTTACTGTTCGACAGCGACAGTGATAGGGATCTCTTGGGGGAGGCCATGCATCAGGCAGACCTCCAGCTCTGTCCTGATGGTCAGGACCTTTTTGAAGGGATGGATGAGGAGGATGGGATACCTGCTGGCAGTATCCCAGAGACATCCCTTCAAACTGGTGCTGCTGTTTTGGTGCAGGAAACAGCAGCACCTAGTCAGACCCAGGCGTGGGTGAGGGGACAGCGGAGCCAGGCTAGAGGCTCCATGTCACGTGGTTCCCTCAGACCAACACATCTCAGCCCTTGGTCTGACATCTCTGGGGGCGAAGAGGGTGACCCATCATGGTTGCCATCTGACGCGTCGGCTCACTACGTCAGTGACGACGGGGAAGGTAGGCACCCTGGTGAAACGGTGCGCCAGGTCACCACCAGGGAGACCATCGTCAGGGTCTCCACTGGTGATGGCAGCAGGAGGTGTCAGGAGGAGGAGCAGCAGCAGCAGCAGCAGCAGCAGGCAGCTCCACCTGTGCGCACCGAATCCCAGCAGGTGCAAGTAAGCGTCACCCCATCTGACAGGAGGGCGGTGCTGAAGTCACCTGTCTGGAATTTCTTTACCCTGGTGGCAGACAACCCTACCGTGGCCATCTGCCGGATTTGTAAAGTGAGGGTGAAGAGAGGGAAGTGTTTGGCTCGGGTGGGTACCACAGCCCTGAACCAGCACCTCAGGATAAACCACTGGGCGTTGTATGAGGAGATGAAGCGTGGTGGTGGTAGCAGCGCCACCACCACAAGTGAGCAGGGTACAGCAGCCCCTGCCACATCTTCATCTGTTTCCAGCAGGTCATGCCCCCCCGCTCCCTCTAGTAGAGGTACTGGTACCGGCAGCCAGACCTCTACTTCCACAGCACCCTCCACGTCTGTGTCCCGCACTGCCGTCCGGCGCCAGGCGTCGATTTCAGACGCCTTTGACCGCACCACTCCCTTCCCCCCTGGAGACCGACGTGTGCGTTCCCTCAATGGGCTCCTGGCAAGGGTTATTGCCCAACATCTGCTGCCCTTCAACATAGTTGACAGCAACCCCTTCAGGCAGATGTTGGAGCAGGCCCAACCCCAATGGCGTGTCCCCAGCCGCCATTTCTTTGCCAGGACTGGTGTCCCTGCCCTACACCAGCACATTGTTCAGAATGTAACCCTGTCGCTGGATCACGCTGTCAGCGACAGGGTTCATCTGACAATGGATGGCTGGACCAGCAGGCATGGGCAGGGACGCTACATCAGCTTCACGGCCCATTGGGTTTCCCTCCGAGGCGTCGGTGAGGGATCGTCGGCAACCGATCTTGTGGTGCCGCCCCGGGGTGTCCAGGGGAGAACTGCTGGTCTCCCTCAAGCCACTGTCTCCGCAGCTGCTGAGCCTCCCAGCAAGCGCCCCCGTAGCTACTCAAGTGTGGGGCACGTGCGCTGTCAGGCCGTGCTCCAGCTTGTTAGTTTAGGGGACCGGAGACACACTGCAGAAGAAGTGCTGAAAGCACTTCAAGCTCAGGTCCAGAAGTGGCTGACACCCCGAAGGCTCCAGCCAGGTATGGTTGTCTGCGATAACGGCAGCAACCTACTCGCCGCCCTCCATGCTGGCAGTCTGACGCACGTGCCCTGTCTGGCACATGTCCTCAACCTGGTGGTGCAGAAGTTCCTGCGCACTTATCCAGGGTTGAGTGACATTGTGGCAAAGGCGCGTAGGATTGCCAGCCACTTCAGGCGCTCCCCAACCGCTACCGCGTCCCTGTCCAAATTGCAGCGGAAGTACAATCTGCCCCTTCACAGGCTGATTGTGGACAGTGTGACGCGGTGGAACTCCACCCTCCACATGCTGAAGAGGTTGTGGGAGCAGCAAAGGGCGGTGAGGGAGTACCTGATGGAACTAGGCACTCAGAGGGCTTCACCACAACTCCCTTTCATCGCCTGTGCGGAGTGGGGGCAGATAAACCAGGTCTGCCAAGTGTTGTCCTCCTTCGAGCAGGCGACCAAGATGGTCAGCAGTGAGCAAATTGGCCTCAATAGCGTGCTGCCAATACTGTTCATGCTGGAGAGGACACTAGATCGCCTGCTCGAGGCTGGGGAGAGTGCCTTGGTGGAGCAGGAGGAGTCAGCAATGCTCCACCGAGACCAGGGCCAGGACCAGGAGGAGGAGGAGGAGGAGGAGGAGGATGATGATGAAGAGGAGGAGGAGGTGGTTGCTGGTGTCGTCCCGGAGTCAGGGCCTGGTCAGGAGGGAGAGCCGGTGTTGGGGGCACCGATAGTCCGGGGGTTGGGCATGTCTGAGTTTGACCAGCAGCGCCTCAGGGAAGAAGAGTCGCACCTCATTAACCTGGCCAGCATTGAGGAGTCACAGCGGGCTGTGCTCTTCCCCATGGCTGCCCACATGCTCAGATGCCTCAGGAGGGACCCCCGGGTTAAGACCATCAAGACGAGGGATGATTTCTGGATGGCCACCCTTTTGGATCCCAGGTGCAAGGGGAAACTGGAGCAGTTCATCCCAGCCAGCCGGAGGCAGCACCGGATGGAGGAACTGCAGGCAGCCATTGTCAGACGGTTGGAGCAGGCAACTCCCCGGCCTCCAGTTGTCCCCCCTCATCTCACCCAGCAGGTGGCTGCACCCAGCTGCAGCCGAGCAGGGGACCTAATGGAAGAGATGAGGATGTTCTTCCAAACCGAGCGACCCAGTACCACCACCAGCAGCAGCAGCAGCAGTCACCACCAGCGGCTGGCCCACATGGTGGCAGACTACATGGCGTCCGTCGGTGCTTCTGACAGTATGAGCACCGACGACCCCATGGAGTACTGGGTTGCCAGATTGGACACCTGCCGCGAGCTCGCTCAGTATGCGCTGGAGTTATTGTCTTGCCCCCCCTCCAGCGTACTATCTGAGCGGACATTCAGCGCGGCAGGTGGGGTGGTCACGGACAAGAGGACCCGTCTGTCCACAGAGTCCGTGGACAGACTCACATTCATAAAGATGAATGAGTCCTGGATCGGCGGTGACTTTCTGGCACCCGTCGTCGGTTCAGGGCGCTGAAGGGTCCCTTGCCATGCATTCCCTGATGAAGCCCCGGACCTGATGTATTTACAGTGCTGAATATAACTATTTCAACATCAGAGAAAATCAATGTTAATATTTGGTACAGTAGGCTTTCTTTGCAATTACAGCGGTCAAAAATTTCTTGTAGTTTTACACCAGCTTTGCACACACTGGAGGAGGGATTTTGGCCCACTCCTCCACACAGATCTTCTCTACATCAGTCATGTTTCTGGGCTATCGCTGAGAAACACGGAGTTTGAGCTCCCTCCAAAGATTCTCTATTGGGTTTAGGTCTGGAGACTGGCTAGGCCACGCCAGAACCTTGATATGCTCCTTACAGAGCCAATCCTTGGTTATCCTGGCTGTGTGCTTTGGGTCATTCTCATGTTGGAAGACCCAGCCTCGACCCATCTTCAAAGCTCTAACTCAGGGAAGGAGGTTGTTGCCCAAAATCTTGCAATACATGGCCCCGGTCATCCTCTCCTTAATACAGTGCAGTCACCCTGTCCCATGTGCAGAAAAACACCACCAAAGCATGATGCTACCACCCCCATGCTTCACATTAGGGATGGCGTTCTTGGCATGGTACTCATCATTATTCTTCCTCCGAACACGGTTAGTGAAATTATGATCAAAAAATTATATTATAGTCTCATCTGACCACATGATTTTCTCCCATGACTCCTTTGGATCAGTCAAGACAATTATGTCAGCAGTTATTTCACACCCTATATACTCTTATTAAGACTGCTGTACATCATGGCAACTCCTGCCCATGTGATATGACTCTGTATCAACTACTACTGTTAATACTACTACTGCTGCTTCTGCTGCTGCTGCTGCCCAGTCAAGACACCTATGTCAGCAGTTATTTGACACTCTATATACTCCTATTCCTACTGCTGTTCATGATGGCACCTCCTGCCCATGTGATATGACTCTGTATCAACTACTACTGTTAATACTACTGCTGCTTCTGCTGCTGCTGCCCAGTCAAGACACCTATGTCAGCAGTTATTTGACACTCTATATACTCCTATTCCTACTGCTGTTCATCATGGCACCTCCTGCCCATGTGATATGACTCTGTATCAACTACTACTGTTAATACTACTGCTGCTGCTTCTGCTGCTGCTGCTGCCCAGTCAAGACACCTATGTCAGCAGTTATTTGACACTCTATATACTCCTATTCCTACTGCTGTTCATGATGGCACCTCCTGCCCATGTGATATGACTCTGTATCAACTACTACTGTTAATACTACTGCTGCTTCTGCTGCTGCTGCCCAGTCAAGACACCTATGTCAGCAGTTATTTGACACTCTATATACTCCTATTCCTACTGCTGTTCATCATGGCACCTCCTGCCCATGTGATATGACTCTGTATCAACTACTACTGTTAATACTACTGCTGCTGCTTCTGCTGCTGCTGCTGCCCAGTCAAGACACCTATGTCAGCAGTTATTTGACACTCTATATACTCCTATTCCTACTGCTGTTCATGATGGCACCTCCTGCCCATGTGATATGACTCTGTATCAACTACTACTGTTAATACTACTGCTGCTTCTGCTGCTGCTGCCCAGTCAATACACCTATGTCAGCAGTTATTTGACACTCTATATACTCCTATTCCTACTGCTGTTCATCATGGCACCTCCTGCCCATGTGATATGACTCTGTATCAACTACTACTGTTAATACTACTGCTGCTGCTTCTGCTGCTGCTGCTGCCCAGTCAAGACACCTATGTCAGCAGTTATTTGACACTCTATATACTCCTATTCCTACTGCTGTTCATGATGGCACCTCCTGCCCATGTGATATGACTCTGTATCAACTACTACTGTTAATACTACTGCTGCTTCTGCTGCTGCTGCCCAGTCAATACACCTATGTCAGCAGTTATTTGACACTCTATATACTCCTATTCCTACTGCTGTTCATCATGGCACCTCCTGCCCATGTGATATGACTCTGTATCAACTACTACTGTTAATACTACTGCTGCTGCTTCTGCTGCTGCTGCTGCCCAGTCAAGACACCTATGTCAGCAGTTATTTGACACTCTATATACTCCTATTCCTACTGCTGTTCATGATGGCACCTCCTGCCCATGTGATATGACTCTGTATCAACTACTACTGTTAATACTACTGCTGCTTCTGCTGCTGCTGCCCAGTCAATACACCTATGTCAGCAGTTATTTGACACTCTATATACTCCTATTCCTACTGCTGTTCATGATGGCACCTCCTGCCCATGTGATATGACTCTGTATCAACTACTACTGTTAATACTACTGCTGCTTCTGCTGCTGCTGCCCAGTCAAGACACCTATGTCAGCAGTTATTTGACACTCTATATACTCCTATTCCTACTGCTGTTCATGATGGCACCTCCTGCCCATGTGATATGACTCTGTATCAACTACTACTGTTAATACTACTGCTGCTGCTTCTGCTGCTGCTGCTGCCCAGTCAAGACACCTATGTCAGCAGTTATTTGACACTCTATATACTCCTATTCCTACTGCTGTTCATGATGGCACCTCCTGCCCATGTGATATGACTCTGTATCAACTACTACTGTTAATACTACTGCTGCTTCTGCTGCTGCTGCCCAGTCAAGACACCTATGTCAGCAGTTATTTGACACTCTATATACTCCTATTCCTACTGCTGTTCATCATGGCACCTCCTGCCCATGTGATATGACTCTGTATCAACTACTACTGTTAATACTACTGCTGCTGCTTCTGCTGCTGCTGCTGCCCAGTCAAGACACCTATGTCAGCAGTTATTTGACACTCTATATACTCCTATTCCTACTGCTGTTCATGATGGCACCTCCTGCCCATGTGATATGACTCTGTATCAACTACTACTGTTAATACTACTGCTGCTTCTGCTGCTGCTGCCCAGTCAATACACCTATGTCAGCAGTTATTTGACACTCTATATACTCCTATTCCTACTGCTGTTCATCATGGCACCTCCTGCCCATGTGATATGACTCTGTATCAACTACTACTGTTAATACTACTGCTGCTGCTTCTGCTGCTGCTGCTGCCCAGTCAAGACACCTATGTCAGCAGTTATTTGACACTCTATATACTCCTATTCCTACTGCTGTTCATGATGGCACCTCCTGCCCATGTGATATGACTCTGTATCAACTACTACTGTTAATACTACTGCTGCTTCTGCTGCTGCTGCCCAGTCAATACACCTATGTCAGCAGTTATTTGACACTCTATATACTCCTATTCCTACTGCTGTTCATCATGGCACCTCCTGCCCATGTGATATGACTCTGTATCAACTACTACTGTTAATACTACTGCTGCTGCTTCTGCTGCTGCTGCTGCCCAGTCAAGACACCTATGTCAGCAGTTATTTGACACTCTATATACTCCTATTCCTACTGCTGTTCATGATGGCACCTCCTGCCCATGTGATATGACTCTGTATCAACTACTACTGTTAATACTACTGCTGCTTCTGCTGCTGCTGCCCAGTCAAGACACCTATGTCAGCAGTTATTTGACACTCTATATACTCCTATTCCTACTGCTGTTCATGATGGCACCTCCTGCCCATGTGATATGACTCTGTATCAACTACTACTGTTAATACTACTGCTGCTGCTTCTGCTGCTGCTGCTGCCCAGTCAAGACACCTATGTCAGCAGTTATTTGACACTCTATATACTCCTATTCCTACTGCTGTTCATGATGGCACCTCCTGCCCATGTGATATGACTCTGTATCAACTACTACTGTTAATACTACTGCTGCTTCTGCTGCTGCTGCCCAGTCAAGACACCTATGTCAGCAGTTATTTGACACTCTATATACTCCTATTCCTACTGCTGTTCATCATGGCACCTCCTGCCCATGTGATATGACTCTGTATCAACTACTACTGTTAATACTACTGCTGCTGCTTCTGCTGCTGCTGCTGCCCAGTCAAGACACCTATGTCAGCAGTTATTTGACACTCTATATACTCCTATTCCTACTGCTGTTCATGATGGCACCTCCTGCCCATGTGATATGACTCTGTATCAACTACTACTGTTAATACTACTGCTGCTTCTGCTGCTGCTGCCCAGTCAATACACCTATGTCAGCAGTTATTTGACACTCTATATACTCCTATTCCTACTGCTGTTCATCATGGCACCTCCTGCCCATGTGATATGACTCTGTATCAACTACTACTGTTAATACTACTGCTGCTGCTTCTGCTGCTGCTGCTGCCCAGTCAAGACACCTATGTCAGCAGTTATTTGACACTCTATATACTCCTATTCCTACTGCTGTTCATGATGGCACCTCCTGCCCATGTGATATGACTCTGTATCAACTACTACTGTTAATACTACTGCTGCTTCTGCTGCTGCTGCCCAGTCAATACACCTATGTCAGCAGTTATTTGACACTCTATATACTCCTATTCCTACTGCTGTTCATCATGGCACCTCCTGCCCATGTGATATGACTCTGTATCAACTACTACTGTTAATACTACTGCTGCTGCTTCTGCTGCTGCTGCTGCCCAGTCAAGACACCTATGTCAGCAGTTATTTGACACTCTATATACTCCTATTCCTACTGCTGTTCATGATGGCACCTCCTGCCCATGTGATATGACTCTGTATCAACTACTACTGTTAATACTACTGCTGCTTCTGCTGCTGCTGCCCAGTCAAGACACCTATGTCAGCAGTTATTTGACACTCTATATACTCCTATTCCTACTGCTGTTCATGATGGCACCTCCTGCCCATGTGATATGACTCTGTATCAACTACTACTGTTAATACTACTGCTGCTGCTTCTGCTGCTGCTGCTGCCCAGTCAAGACACCTATGTCAGCAGTTATTTGACACTCTATATACTCCTATTCCTACTGCTGTTCATGATGGCACCTCCTGCCCATGTGATATGACTCTGTATCAACTACTACTGTTAATACTACTGCTGCTTCTGCTGCTGCTGCCCAGTCAAGACACCTATGTCAGCAGTTATTTGACACTCTATATACTCCTATTCCTACTGCTGTTCATCATGGCACCTCCTGCCCATGTGATATGACTCTGTATCAACTACTACTGTTAATACTACTGCTGCTGCTTCTGCTGCTGCTGCTGCCCAGTCAAGACACCTATGTCAGCAGTTATTTGACACTCTATATACTCCTATTCCTACTGCTGTTCATGATGGCACCTCCTGCCCATGTGATATGACTCTGTATCAACTACTACTGTTAATACTACTGCTGCTTCTGCTGCTGCTGCCCAGTCAATACACCTATGTCAGCAGTTATTTGACACTCTATATACTCCTATTCCTACTGCTGTTCATCATGGCACCTCCTGCCCATGTGATATGACTCTGTATCAACTACTACTGTTAATACTACTGCTGCTTCTGCTGCTGCTGCCCAGTCAATACACCTATGTCAGCAGTTATTTGACACTCTATATACTCCTATTCCTACTGCTGTTCATGATGGCACCTCCTGCCCATGCGATATGACTCTGTATCAACTACTACTGTTAATACTACTGCTGCTTCTGCTGCTGCTGCCCAGTCAAGACACCTATGTCAGCAGTTATTTGACACTCTATATACTCCTATTCCTACTGCTGTTCATGATGGCACCTCCTGCCCATGTGATATGACTCTGTATCAACTACTACTGTTAATACTACTACTGCTGCTTCTGCTGCCCAGTCAAGACACCTATGTCAGCAGTTATTTCACACCCTATATACTCTTATTAAGACTGCTGTTCATCATGGCACCTCTTGCCCGAGTGATTTGACACTGTATTGTCAATGTCTACTACTACTATTACAGCTCAGTCAAGACACCTGTGTCCCAATTTTTTGGTACACTATTGACTACTATGACCACTACTGATGCTGTAAAGTATTCCCCAAGTGTTTTTATGCTATGTATTACTATTACCACTACTGCTTGTAAATCATGCCTGTGTGATACTTAGTGGGAATGCTTTAATAAGCATTCCTAGTATGGATACCCGTAAATGTATTAATCTTAATTAGTGTGAATGCTTTAATAAACATTTCCAGTATTGATATCCGTAAATTTAGTAATCTTATTATTCCTTAAGTTTTTTGGTTCTGCGTAACTTCGGCATACTTTCAGCTATTGAGACCATTCAACTGTAAAAATGTTCGTCTCGTTCAGCTAATGATGGGACTTCTTCAAGTTTTTTTCTACTTTTTACACTTTTATAAATTTTAAGCTTTTAGACCCTTTTTTTAAACATTGAAGTCAATGAGAACATCCTTTTCCCCTTTGAATTCACATGCCATGCCAAAAGTTTCAGCTACTTCATACTTTCACTTACAGACACTGAAAAAACTTTAAAGCGGTCACAAAATATTTAGCTATCCGGCTATGACTTTTCAGATCGTTATCGTTTACAATTTTTTGGTGAAAACGCAATTTACGTTTTGCGAATTTTTCACAAAAATGCAATAGGTTATAATGTAATCCTATGGAGGGGATTTAGAGTCTGTCATGTGACCTTAACATTGGAGATCTTTGTAATTAAAAATATCTTTACAAAAAGGGGAAACAAATTGGTCTCACGCCCACAAGATCTACTTTTCATACACAATTTTTAGATCAAAACGTAGCTATGCTTGTCTGGTTTATGGCAATGTGACCAATTCTGCGATACGTATTTTAGTTTTAATTATTGGAGCAACAGCCAGAAATTATGTCTCATAGACTCTCATGTGAAATTATCTAAAAAATGTTGCTGCAGAACTCACAAAGACGCTCTTTTCTAAATCGCAGAAATGGCCACATTTTTAAGTTTATCTACATAAATTTCATATCGATGCGTTTACAAGGGCCGTGTATTTCAAACGGTGTAGTCGTTGTATCAATTGCATGTACGTTTGAGGATTTATTAAGCTTTGTTTGGAGGCTTAAATCATGTATTAGATCTGTGAATTAAAAGCGTTTGTAATGTTATTTCTTTCCATAAATAACTTTCCTGACCTCAGTGCAATATTCCTCCTCACTGACCTGGGGGGGAGGGGAAACCTATTGAGGGGGGAGGGGCGACCAGGAAGTCAGCATACTCTATACTTTGCAGATAGAGAAAGAAGCTGTGTGTCCTAAAGATAGTGTAGTGGTTATGGTGAATGTCTTTGGCAAGGGGCTCACCAATTAAGCATTCCCACTCGCATTTTCCTCAGGAAATGCATTGTCTAGTTATATTATATTTTAATACTCCTGCTGCTGCCTCCATGCTGAGTAAAGCTTCATGACCTTTCTGGCACAGCGGATCCACCAACAGCCTCCGCTACAAGCTACCAGACCGGACTACCAGACCGGATCTAAACAGCAAGTGTAACTATAACAATGAACCTTATGTTAAACCCTGTTTTGCGGCATTTATACTGCAACCATTGGGCTGACTGCAAGAGCTCATCTGCATTCTCTCTCTTTCTTGCTCTCCCTCTCTCTCTCTTTGTATATATATATATATATATTGTTGCTTTTGTTATGTTCATTTTTCAACAGTTTATTTTGTGTTCGTCGTGTCTGTGTCGTGTGCTTTAGTTTGTCCTAGGTTAATGTTAAATAAAATAATAGTATAAAATGTTTTTGCTTATTATGAAGTTAAATGTGTTGATGTTGATTTGTTTGATGTGAAGTTAGATGTGTTGAAAAACCTACAACTCTATCTCAAAAGAAATGAAACATTTCCAAAAAATAAGTTTTTTTAATACAAAAATAAATTTAAATATAGCTCTCAATCCGTTTTTGAATGCGGTGCATTTCCGCAATCTGACCCGATAGCTGCTGCTCTAGCAGAGCATTTTGTTGGTTGAGGTAGCTCATCTTACGCTGGTTCTGAAGGATCTTCTGGTGCGTCTTTTCAATGAGTATATTTTGCCTCTTCAGATCTCTTGATGCTTTTAGGATATAATAAAAAAACATTTGGATTTCAAATAACGTTACCAAATAAATAAATATTTTTTTTTGCTTATTAATCAATCATTATCATGTGTATACACTTGTTATGTGTCTAACACATCCCGGGAGTGCAGAATTATTAGGCAAATGAGTATTTGGACCACATCATCCTCTTTATGCATGTTGTCTTACTCCAAGCTGTATAGGCTCGAAAGCCTACTACAGATTAGGCATATTAGGTAATGTACATCTCTGTAATGAGAAGGTGTGTGGTCTAATGACATCAACACTCTATATCAGGTGTGCATAATTATTAGTCAATTTCCTTTTCTTTGGCAAAATTGACCAAAAGAAGGATTTGACAGACTCTGAAAAGTCCAAAATAGAGAGATATCTAGCAGAGGGATGCAGCACTCTTAAAGTTGCAAAGCTTCTGAAGCGTGATCATCAAACAAAAGAAGCGTGTGGAAAAACAAAGGTGCAAAATAACTGCCCATGAACTGAGAAAAGTTAAGCGTGCAGCTGCCAAGATGCCACTTGCCACAAGATTGGCCATATTTCAGAGCTGCAACATCACTGGGGTGCCCAAAAGCACAAGGTGTGCAATACCCAGAGACATGGCCAAGGTAAGAAAGGCTGAAAGACGATGACCACTGAACAAGACACACAAGCTGCAACGTCAAGACTGTGCCAATAAATATCTCAAGAAAGATTTTTCTAAGGTTTTATGGACTACTGAAATGAGAGTGAGTCTTGATGGGCCAGATGGAAGAGCCCGTGGCTTGATTGGTAAAGGGCAGGGAGCTCCAGTCCGACTCAGACGCCAGCAAGGTGGTGGTGGAGTACTGGTTTGGGCTGGTATCATCAAAGATGAGCTTGTGGGGCCTTTTCGGATTGAGGATGGAGTCAAGCTCAACTCCCAGTCCTACTGCCAGATTATGGAAGAGACCTTCTTCAAGCAGTGGTACAGGAAAAAGTCACCATCCTTCAAGAAAAACATGATTTTCATGCAGGACAATGCTCCATCACACGTGTCAAAGTACTCCACAGCGTGGCTGGCAAGGAAGGGTATTAAATAAAAAAAAGTAATGACATGGCCTCCTTGTTCACCTGATCTGAACCCCATTGAGAACCTGTGGTCCATCATCAAATGTGGGATTTACAAGGAGGGAAAACAGTACACCTCTCTGAACAGTGTCTGGCAGGCTGTGGTTGCTGCTGCACGCAATGTTGATGGTGAACAGATCAAAACACTGACAGAATCCATGGATGTCAGGCTTTTGAGTGTCCTTGCAAAGAAAGGTGGCTATATTGGTCACTGATTTGTTTTTGTTTTGTTTTTAAATGTCAGAAATGTGTATTTGTGAATGTTGAGATGTTATATTGGTTTCACTGTTAAAAATAAATCATTGAAATGGCTATCTATTTATTTTTTGGTTAAGTTGCCTAATAATTCTGCACAGTAATAGTAGTCACCTGCACACACAGATATCCCCCGAAAATAACTAACACTAAAAACAAACTAAAAACTACTTCCAAAAAAATTCAGCTTTGATATTAATGAGTTTTTGGGGTTCATTGAGAACATGGTTGTTGTTCAATAATAAAATGAATCCTCAAAAAATACAACTTGCCTAATAATTATGCACTACCTGTATACTTCTAGCATCAATACCATATTATGGTTATACAATCTGACAGGTGCGCTTTATATGTTGTCCATTTTTATATCTACATTTTGTTGTTGAAATGTTATTAATCATTGTGCACATATTTACCTTCCTGAATGAGGCTCACAGGACCGCTCTCTTCCTCCTGCTCTTCTGCTTGAGAAGTTGGGGTGGTGGGGGGGGGAAGCTCCTCAGCTTGCTCCTCAACAGGAGCTGGGGTTGGGGAGTGGGAGGGCCCTGGCTGCTCCTCCTCATCCATGTCCTCCTCTGCCGCATCCTCCTCTGCCGCATCCTCCTCCTCCTCCTCATCGGCCTGGCGCCTTCTGCGCTTGGCGCGGACAACTGGCATTGGAGCTCCTATAATAACACAATGTTCATATATTATAAAAATGTTTTCTAATGACGTATGCAAATTCTGTGTACTGTGCTGTATTGTATATGAATACAAATTGATTTATATAGACAGTTAACCAATGGGACAATGTTATATTAAAGGGTCTTGTGGGCACTACAGGGGACTGAGCGTGAGCTGGGATGCAACCATGTTAAAATGAGCTGTTTTTGTCTCCTTTGTTTTGTTCAGACCATCTCATGTTAAAAAAAGGGCCTGATGGAGCACACGGGATTACTATAACAACCCCACTCCTAACACAGGAATTTAGTGGTAATCTATATATATAAAACTCAACGTGTGTGTGTGCATAAATGTATGTATGTATGTATGTATGTATGTATGTTCCAGCATCACGTACAAACGGCTAAAGATATTTATATGAAACTTGGCACACAGGTTACTTATATGTCAGCCACAAACATAGGATAGGTGGTTTAAACCTTACCCACCCCCACTTGCCATGGTCGGGGTTTTTCTTTAAAGTCCCATGCAAAGCAATGGGAAAATTATGTTCCCACATAACTTCTGTGTTCCTGTCTGCTGCCCCATGTCTTTTTTCAACAGTACTATGAATACCTTGGCCGGTGGTGATATATGTTAGCACAACATGGCATCTTGGTTAACAACATCTGACCTTACATGAATTACATATGACCTTACATAACTGTCACCAAAGGAGCTGCGGTGGCTCCACGCGATTGCCACTGCACTGACAACTGATTCACCTCTGCAGCTAGGGGTTCGGATCCCGCTCTCGGCTACCTGTGAATTGAGTTTGGTGGTCTCAGCCCCGCCACTGGTGGGTGTGCTATGCGAGGTTGGGTTGGGAGGACCCCCTCACACCCGCCATTGCCAACCGGGGCATGGAGAAAGGTGGCAGATTGCCTCTGGGGGAGGCCTCCCAACTCCTGCAGGCCGGCTCCTCTCTCTTTCGAGTTCACGCACAAAATACACTTTTTTAAAAAAAAACATAACTGTCAACAATAACTTACCTGGATGATATTTAGCCCGAAGACGTCTGACATTACCCATTTGGCGCCTCTTGAGGTCAGACCACTTCTTAACAATGGCCTTGTGGTCATGTTGGCCGCCAAAGTCAGCGATTAGGGCGCTGACCACAGCCCTTTTCTGTGGCTGCCGCCGCAGGTCATCATATCCTGTTTCCAGGAACTTCTGCAAGATGAAGAACAAAGTATATTGTAATACTTCTGTTGACAGCCTTATGGATATATGACGTAAATGTATGCTATTCAACAATTGGAAGCATTCTCGCCTTATTAATCAATGACAGGGGTAACATGAAAGATTTTATATCCTGCCATTTCGGTCGCCACCTTTTTTGCATAAATATAGCAGCCATTATCATTTGCATAATTATGAATATATTATTAACAACACAGGATACACGTATAGGGGAGATATGCGTTGCTAACTCTTTTCCCTGTCAGGAGCCTAACGCCCCGGGGGGTCAGAGACGGGACCTTTTTCGGAGGACCACTGACGTATGTACCAGTCGCAGTTTTTTGTGATGTCACTCTTTAGGTGTGTGCACATTTTTCACTGCATCCGGGTGGAGTTTTTGGGTTGTGTTTTGCACGCCACAGGCTTTTCAACAGGAAAAAAACAGCTGGAGGCAGAATGGTTGCAAAACACTACGTGTTTGTTACTTAACTCTGGGTTTCAAGACCAGTCCACCTCCAGCTGTTGCAAAACTACTACTCCCATCAGCCACGGTCTGTCAGTGCATGCTAAGAATTTTACTTTTGCTGCATTTAGGGTGCCACAGTTTAGAGACCCGTGCATAAAGGCCTGAAAAATGGGGGCCTGCAGAACTTACAATACTAGAAGTGCCAGCATTCCCAGGCATGCTGGAAGTTGTAGTTCTGCAACATCTAAAGGGCAATATGTATTCGAACGTCCTTGGGCCTTGAGGACACTGAAGTCAGGACGTTCGCATACGTCCTATGTCCAAAAAAATTTTAAATTCATTATGCTAAATAACAAGGAAAAGTGCCAATATACACATTTGCCAACCAGGGTGTCTGCAGCTGTCCAGGCATGCTGGGACTTGTAGTTTTGTAAAAGCAGGAGACACATTTTTTGTGAAATACTAATATATGATCATATATACTAACTTTTAAACTAGACTTAAATGCTGGGCTGGGCTGGGACTTGTAGTTTTGTAAAAGCAGGAGACACATTTTTGGTTAAATACTAATATCTGATCATATATACTAACTTTTAAACTAGACTTAAATGCAGTTGAAGATGATGAAATAACAGTGGTCAAAATACTTACACAAATCAGCAACTTTTCCTCAGACTTAGTGAAATTGCTTCCAACCATGTTGCTGTGTGATTGCGCTGCGATCATAAGTTGGAAACTGGCAAGGCTCCAGGAAATGGTCGCGTGTTGTTCGCGTGTTGATTGCGCTGCTTGGACCGAGATGGGTCCATATGGCTTCGGCTGTATGGACCACAGTAACTCTTTTCCCTGTCAGGAGCCTAGGAGCCTAACGCCCCGGGGGGTCAGAGACGGGACCTTTTCGGAGGACCACTGACGTATGCAACCGTCGCAGTTTTTTGTGATGTCACTCTTTAGGTGTGTGCAAATTTTTCCTTGCACCGGGTGGAGTTTTTGGGTTGTGTTTTGCACGCCACAGGCTTTTCAACAGAAAATAACCAGCTGGAGGCAGAATGGTTGCAAAACACTACGGGTTTGTTACCTAACTCTGGGTTTCAAGACCAGTCCACCTCCAGCTGTTGCAAAACTACTACTCCCATCAGCCACGGTCTTTCAGTGCATGCTAAGAATTTTACTTTTGCTGCATCTAGGGTGCCACAGTTTAGAGACCCGTGCATAAAGGCCTGAAAAATGTGGGCCTGCAGAACTTACAATACTAGAAGTGCCAGCATTCCCAGGCATGCTGGAAGTTGTAGTTCTGCAACATCTAAAGGGCAATATGTATTCGAACGTCCTTGGGCCTTGAGGACACTGAAGTCAGGACGTTCGCATACGTCCTATGTCCAAAAAAATTTTAAATTCATTATGCTAAATAACAAGGAAAAGTGCCTAAATACACATTTGCCAACCAGGGTGTCTGCAGCTGTCCAGGCATGCTGGGACTTGTAGTTTTGTAAAAGCAGGAGACACATTTTTGGTTAAATACTAATATCTGATCATATATACTAACTTTTAAACTAGACTTAAATGCAGTTGAAGATGATGAAATAACAGTGGTCAAAATACTTACACAAATCAGCAACTTTTCCTCAGACTTTGAGAAATTGCTTCCCACCATGTTGCTGTAATATTGGGAAACTGGCAAGGCTCCAGGAAATGGTCGCGTGTTGTTCGCGCAATTGCGCATGCGCGATCGAAAAATCGCAATCGCAATATGTATTTTGGTTAAAATATCATACATATTCGATTTCAGAGTGCTGCTACAGCAGTTTTCGAAATATCTGCAATAAATTTCGCATTCGCATGTTGCGATATTTCGATAAAATATCAGGAATATTCTGAGCCAATCAGAGCGCTCCTCCAGCATATCTCGAAATTGCGCAATAAATATCGCATTCGCATGTTGCGATATTTCGATAAAATATCACGAATATTCTGAGCCAATCAGAGCGCTCCTCCAGCATATCTCGAAATTGCGCAATAAATATCGCATTCGCATGTTGCGATATTTCGATAAAATATCACGAATATTCTAAGCCAATCAGAGCGCTCCTACCGCAGTTATTAAAAAAATCGCAATTATTTTCGCATTCGCAATAGCGAAAAATCGCATTCAATTAATTTCGATAAAATATCACGAATATTCGAATTTAGCGAATATATCTCGAATATTCGAATATATATTCGAGATATATCGCGAAATCGAATATGGCATATTCTGCTCAACACTAGTCATCACCTCACCTTTCATTATCACTGTTCCCCCTCTACAAACATCACAGGTTACCAGTCCTAATAGTTGCTGCATTTGTGGTAGAAAGTCTTTGCTTGGCAAGCTAGTATGTTAAGTCTGCCTGAAGCAAGCAGCATACAGCCCTGCAAGGACCTCAAGATAGAGGGAGACCTCTAAAGGCCAGAACAGTCGCCATTAGGCAAAGATGTCCAGGCAGCGTTGATCAATGTCATCATCTCGCCTCTCATTATTATTGCTCCCTGTCTAAAAATACCACAGGTTACCAGCCCTAATGGTTGCTGGGTTTGTCAAGCTAGTATATCAAGTGCGCTTGGAGTAAGCAGCAACTGTCAAAGAAGGGGAAGTCAGGAAAGTAGCGGCCTTGATTAAAGAATTGGCTAAGAAGTCAATACATGAAGTACTCCCCAGTTGGCGACTGAATTGTCTAGCACTTCCAACCAGAGCCAGTAGGTGTTGTCCAAATTGGAAATCTTGTCAGAGGACAAAGACATTAAAGGGACCACTGGCTTTGATGTTTGCCCAATAGAACTGTCAGAGAAACAATCAGTCTGGCCATCTTAGCCGTATCCCTGCACGCATTCGCGATGGAACGGCGAGCGTGCATGCGCACTAGTGCACGCTCAACATGACGCCCTGGCCGGCCTACAAATTGCTGGTTTGTCTTCAGCTTCCTGTCTGTGTAATAGTCCTGTTTCCTGCATCAGATTACCCGTTGTGACCCGGATTAACCCTGACTACTCTGCTCTTCTCCTGGACCTGACCCTTGGCCTGTTTAAAGGAATCTGCCTTTGTCTCCAGTGTTTGACCCTCTGCCTTTGACCTGGATCTGTCTCCTGTCTCCCTGCCTTGACCCTCTGCCTGTGACCTGGATTTGCCTTGTGTCTCCTGAACCTTGACCCTCAGCCGGTGATCTGCAATTACTTTGTTCTCCAGTATTTGACCCTCAGCCTAGCCTGGACTTTCTGCTTGGTCCCTCAAAGTGGGCCTTAGTACCTGCCAGTCCCTGCACTGCCACCCAGCTCTACAGAGACCTCCACACAAGTCTTGTCCTGCCTGCTGGTAGCTTGTGCCTCGTCGTGCCATCCACTCCCTGTATCACCTCCATTTTGGTCTCGGTAAGTACTTACATGACAAGAGCCTTTTGCTAAGGGCAGTTAAGGAAGCAATTGCCTAGGCACCCCAAATGTTTTTAAACTACATTTCCCATGATGCTCATGTACTCTGCAGAGCAGTTGAGCATCATGTGAAATGTAGTTTCAAAACATCTGGGGGAAGCAAGGTTCGTCATCACTGGCCTAGGGTGAAGTGGAGGAAACTATCCACAAGATTAGAAAGTACTAATTTCCCTTCATTAACCACTTAAGACCCGGACCTTTATGCAGGTAAAGGACCTGACCAGTTTTTGTGATTCGGCACTGCGTCGATTTAACTGACAATTGCGCAGTCATGAGATGTGGCTCCCAAACAAAATTGGCGTCCTTTTTTTCCCCACAAATAGAGCTTTCTTTTGGTGGTATTTGATCACCTCTGCGGTTTTCATTTTTTGCGCTATAAACAAAAATATAGCGACAATTTTGAAAATAATTCAATATTTTTTACTTTTTGTTAAAATAAATATCCCCCAAAAAGTGAAAATATTGTAACCCCGTTAATTGAACAAGCTAAAGTTAGAAGCTGATTGATTACTATGCACAGCTGCACCAGATTCTGTATGCACCAGTTTTAGTAAATCTCCCCTATAGACTAACATAGAGGCACATTTAGAGGCAGGAAAAAATGTCAAAAGCCCATTAAAAGCAGCATTTTTGATAGTGTGCATGAGGCCTTAGGCTTCGTACACACGACCGAGAAACTTGACGGGCGAAACACATTGTTTTGCTCATCGAGTTCCTTGTGAAGCCGTCGAGAAACTCGACAAGCCAAGTTTCTCCATTCCCGTCAAGGAAATAGAGAACATGCTCTCTTTTTGGCTCGTCGAGTTTCTCGACAGTTTCCTCGTCGAAAATGTACACACGACCGGTTTCCTCGGCAAAAACATATCTCCCAGCAAGTTTCTTGCTGGTTTTTGCCGAGAAACTCGGTCGTGTGTACGAGGCTTAAGAGCCAAGTAAGCGTCAGGAAAGAAAATCACAACTGAGAATGTTTGCTGCTGCATTAACCTAGACAGGTAAAATAATCCACATCAAACACCAAAGTGGATACTAACATGGCAGACCTCGCCTATTAGTCCTTTTTTAAACTGTTAAAGTGTTGTAGTATTATGCTTGCTGTCCCACAGTGCTGGGACTATTACCCTATACCTGTACCACTCACATGGTACTGACATGTTGATATTAGACATGTGCATTCGTTTTCTTCTGAATATTTTTTTGTCCGAATTTTGGGTATTTTCGTTTTAACAAATCTGAAAGATCCGACATAAAAAATCCTTTTTTTTTTGTTTTCGTTGCTACAACAGTTCGATATAGATAGAAGATTCGACATGATGCTGACAATAGCAATCTGTGTCTATCGAACCTGCGGTCGAATGTGCCTAACCTTAACTCTATTAGTCCAAGATTATTCTACATAGAGAGGAAAGATTTGACATAGAGCGAAAAGATTCGACATTATAGAGACAGTTTTGGGTAGACCATTTGACATGAATGACGAAGATTTGACTAAGCAGCAAAAAATATACAAAGTCGAATCTGTCATTGAAGGCTTATGGTGTCTGTCGAAAGTTCTAAGAAGATTCGACAAGCAGCTAAACTGTACGTCGCCGCAATCGTACATTTCCGGTCAAATGCTTGGCCCATAGGCTATAGAAGAATTTGAGTGTTGGTTGACTAGTAATAATAATTTATAAATATAATTATTACTAGTGTCATACAACATTAGAATTCTTCTATAGCTTGTAGGCAGAACATTTGACCGGAAATGTACGATCATGGCGTCGTACAGTTTAGCTGCTTGTCGAATCTTCTTAGAACATTCGACAGACATCATGGCCCAGATTCTCAAAGAAGTTACGCCGGCGTATCTCGAGATGCGCAGCGTAAGTGTAAATATGTGCCGTCGTATCTATGCGCTGTACCCACAGAACCAGAAACGCCTGAAAATAGGCTTCTTCCGATCGGCGTAACTTTTGTACGCCGGCGTAGCGTAGGCGCATTTTTACGCCGATAGCATCCTGCGCTCCTATTGATTTCCTATTTAAATATGCAAATGAGGGAGATGCGCCGATTCCCGAACGTACGACCGCCCGACACAGGCTACGCGCGGTGCGCGTAAGCTGTACGTCCGGCCTAAACTTGCCCCTCATAAAGCAGGGGCAACTTTGCACCAGACGTGTGCAGGTCAGCTGGAGAGCAGCTTCAGCAGCACCGTTACGGACGAGCTGTGCAACCACACTTGCAGGACAAGACTTCTGTATGCCAACATGCCAGGGGCAGGCATGGTCATAGCACTACTAGTGTGTGCCCAGGCGCGTAGAAGGAGGAGGGCACGGGAGAGGATATACCGAACGCGCATAAATATCTTTGGCATGGGGGATTCAGAGGTGTATCGCATATTCAGATTCAACACTGATGCCATCCAGGAAATAGCCACAACCCTGCATGATGACATCACCAGCCAGACACACCGCTCACATGCAGTGCAGCCACTGGTCAAGGTACTGGCAACACTGCATTTCCTCGCCAGTGGATCTTTTCAGCGTACAAGTGGAGTTGTGGCTGGGATGTCACAAACCAGCATGAGCAGATGTGTGAACCAGGTTGTCCCCGCAATCCTCAGACGCATGTCCCACCACATCATCAGACCCACCCAGGAGCATCTGCGGAATAAGGCAAGGGCGGATTTTGTCAGAATTGCAGGATTCCCACACACCGTGGGGGCCATTGATTGCACACATGCCCCCCCATGACACAGAGTACATATACCGCAATCGTAAGCACTGGCATTCCATCAACGTACAGGTGATAGTCGATGCCCAAGGCCTCATATGGCACGTCCGTGCCAAACACCCAGGGTCCAGCCACGACAGCTACATATACCGTCAAAGCACCATCCCAACAGAATTTGAACAGAACGTGTATGGGGACAGCTGGCTGGTGAGGATTGGAGGCTTGACTGCCGGGAAGGAACAGCTGAGTTGGACGACTCCTCCTGGTATACCGACACCTCCTCCCCCAAATGCTCCGCATCCTCTTAAATGACCTCCTCACTGGAGGTCTGGCCACCACTCCCCTCCACCAATGCCGCTTGGCTTCCCTGGGGGTCAGGGGCATCATCATCAGAGGAAGAGGGTGTGGGACGGGCAGGGGCACCAAGATGGCCCAGCTCCCTCCTGGACATCTGTGGATGACACAAAACATTCACATGTTGGTGGACCCACACACTTGTCACATATTCCCTTCCCCCCCCCCTCACATGCTACACACCAGATAGTAGAAAAAACACACTTACCTGTCCTCAAGGGCGGCTCAACTGAGTCGTAGCCCGGCATTCCCTCCACTTGCACCCTGGTAAGGCAGCGGGCAACAACCTCCTCCTCAGGTGTCAGACGGACCCTAGAGGGTGGTCCCCCACCAGTGCCCTTGGCATGACTCGCAATAAGAGCCATTTTCTCCTTAACCCTCCGACGAAGATCATTTATCTTCTTGGCAATATGCTTGGGCCTCCTCGCCTCATTGCCCATGGCATTTACCTGGTCCGTGATCCTCTGAAGGATCTCGTCCCTTCTGCCCCTGCTGGTATTCTTGCTACGTACCTCTCCATGGCAGCAAGTATTATGCCTTTCTCCTCTGGAGAGAAATTTTTTTTTCGGGTCCCAGAACACTGGGCAGACATGTCTTCAAGCAGTTCAAAAGTATAGCCACCAATCCACCAAACCAAACCAAACAGGTGTACTTTTGCACTCAATGGGCGCATGTCTGGGCGTATTTATGCCCTGTGCGTAAATTGTGGGCCAGCGTAACTCAGGAATAACGCCAGGCGTAGTTGTGAGTATGCGCAGAGGGGCGCGGGACATGCGATCACGTGACGGTGCATGTGCCGTCCGTTTGGCCCTTCATTTGCATGGGGTCACGGGTCACGGTTGCATGGGTTCCACGATTTAAATGGATCACGCTCACTTCCTTCCTACTTTGAACTACCCCGTCTTACGCCGACGAATTTACGCCGTGCCGGCGCAAAAATGAACGCTTCTGATTAGAGAATACGGAGCTTGCCTCTCTAAGTTACATCGGCGTAACGCATCTGAGATGCGCTACGCCGGCATAAAGATGCGCCGATCTACGAGAATCTGGGCCCATAAGCCTTCAATGACAGATTCGACCTTAATTCATTCGGATTTTTGGACGAATGCATTTTTTAACGAAACAAAATAAATAAAAACAAATTTCGGGAGTAACTAAATAAATTTAGTTTTTGGACGAAAACGAAATTCTGAAACAAAATATTTCAGTGTGCACATGTCTAGTTGATATCAATGTGCCCTACAGAGCTCGTTACTAGTCAAAGAAATTAAAGGCTCCGTTGGGTTGACATATAAATAAAAGGTGAATTGTGAAGGATTCCCTGGGGACTTCTCACAGAACCCCAGTTGAGAAACCCTGTTTTAAATTTTTTAATTGATCTGGACTATGTTCAGCTGATCTCAGTGTAGACTCTATTGCTAAAGTATATTGAAACCACTATTACTGGTATGTGAAATACATTCATCTGAGGATATGTTTGTGTTTTAAAGTAAAGCAAAGTAAGTTTGACATTTTATTTTCCAGTATTTAAAAATAGCATTATATCAACAGATTAATTGTTTGGAAGGACTAAATATGCTGACTAGTTCAATACAACGTCCTCTGTATTATTAGGTTCAGATGCTTACTATCTTCTGTTTTAAATTATTTAATTGATTCCACATGAATACTTATAGACATACTGAGAAAAGGCATAATTTAGGATATGTGAGTAAGAGCACACTAATATATACCAAGCTAAAAAAACATAATAATTAAAAAAAATGTCAGATTTTTTTTTTCCACCTGGGGATCCTAAATACTCTTCCTCCTTTCTCTCTGTCTGGCCCCTTGATTTTATTTTCTCCACCTTTCCCTCTCACATTCCCAATCCTGTCCTAACCCTGTACCCAGGGCCAGATTTCGGACAAGGCCGCCGAGGCCAGGCATCGGGGCGGCAGTGGGTGAAGGGGCGGCTCTGACTATCATCTCTGCCCACTCCGCTTATCCTCCCCGCCCTCACTCATGGGAACGCTGCAAAGTCTGACTGACCACTTGAGCACAGAGCACTGCCCGAAGGTCTCATGGTCAGTGGATCGCTGCACGTACAAACCTCTCCCCCCCTTTCTGCCGCGCTCTGCAAGTCACCTGCCATGTGCAGAGTGCGGATAATGGCCGTAGCGGTTGTGCTTTCTGTGCTCTCTCCTCCGATTGACGGTCTCAAAGCTGGCTCCTGACAGTTATCGAGGAGCCAGTCTGCCACAGTCTACAGGTACTGTCTAATGGTCCTGCCTGATACTGACAGCATCCTGTAGTGTACTAATGTCACCCCCCGAGCGACTTAACACACACACACACACCTATGTTTTTATCTTAGCTTCATATTGCCCTACTTTTGACACCCCTCATGTCTTTAGCCACTTCTGCCCCTAAAGAATTTACTCCCTTCCTTACCAGAGCACTTTTTGTGATTTGGCACTGTGTCCCTTTAACTGACAATTGCATGGTCGTGCAACGTGGCTCCCAAACAAAATTGACGTCCTTTTTTCCCCACAAATAGAGCTTTCTTTTGGTTGTATTTGATCACCTCTGCGGTTTTTATTTTTTGCGCTATAATCAAAAATATAGCGACAATTTTGAAAAAAATTCTATATTTTTTACTTTTTGCTATAATAAAAAAAATCTATAAAAAAAATGATTTTTTTAGGCCAATATGTATTCTTCTACATATTTTTGGTAAAAAAAATCGTAATAAGCGTATATTGATTGGTTTGTGCAAAAGTTATAGCGTCTACAAAATAGGGGATAGATTTATTGCATTTTTTTTACTAGTAATGGCGTAATCTGTATTGTGACCGTGACATTGCGACGGACATATCTGACACTTTTGACAAATTTTTGGGACCATTCACATTTATACAGTGATTAGTGCTATAAAACTGCACTGATTACTGTATAAATGTGACTGGCAGGAAAGGGGTTAACACTAGGGGGCGCTGAAGGGGTTAAATATGTTCTCTAGTGTGTGGTTCTAACTGTAGGTGGAGGGGACTCACAAGGGGAGGAGACCGATATGTGTTCCTCTGTACTGGGAACATAACATCAGTCTCCTCACCTCTGACAGGACGTGGATTTGTGTGTTTACACACACAGATCTACGGTTCTGCCGTGATTAGCGGGTGCCCGGGCACGCGCACCCTAGACGGCCGGGAAGCCCAGGACATCATATGAGGTCAAGATCCCATCTGTAGATGTCATATTACTATGGGTGGGTAGGGAAGTGGTTAAAGTTTGCAATCATGTCTCTCCTTTCCTTTCTTTTCTCAAGACTGTACATAGTACCTTACCTTCTGCTGACATTCACCCCTTCCTGGCAGAATCCCTCACACTGACATTCATTCTTTGCCAAGTCACCTCACTGGCAGTTGACATCAATCCTTGGCAAGATGCCTTAGCCCACGTAACATTCATCCACTCTCAATCAGACACCTTACCCCCAGATGACATTTATTTATTCCTTCCCAATAAGATGACATATGTGAAAGATATATTAGTAACAATGCCTATTGAGCAGCAAACTGAGTTTAGCCCACGATGTAGAAAATTAAACAAATCAGGATTTGTGTCAACAACCACTAAAGCAAAAGTGTCCACACCTCTATAAGTACACACCGAAAGAGGGAATGCTGGTGCTTATGGCAGGACAAACAAATACATTTGGAGTGTGCAAAGACCCAGAGAAAACAGGACTAGAGGAAACAGCAGGACAGTACACAGATAAGGACTAATGCCGCGTACACACGATCATTTTTCGGCATGAAAAAAACTTTTGTTTTTCAAAAACGTAATTTAAAATGATCGTGTGTGGGCTTCACATAATTTTTCAGGTTCTGAAAAACGACAAAAAAATAATTCGAACATGCTGCATTTTTTAACGCCGTTTTAAACTACGTCGTTTTGTAAAAAATTATCGTGTGTGGGCTAAAACGACGAAAAAAAATAGCGCATGCTCAGAAGCAAGTTATGGGACGAGAGTGCTCGTTCTGGTAAAACTACTGTTCATAATGGAGTAAGCATATTCATCACGCTGTAACAGACAAAAAAGCGCAAATAGTCTTTTACTAACACGGAATCAGCTAAAGCAGCCCAGAGGCGAATGGAACTTCCCCTTTATAGTGCCGTCGTACGTGTTGTACTTCACCGCGCTTTGCTAGATCATTTTTTAAAAACGATGGTGTGTAGGCAACATCGTTTTAATGATGGAGTTGGGAAAACGTTGTTTTTTCGACATGCTGAAAAACAACGTTTTTTTTCATGCTGAAAAATTATCGTGTGTACGCGGCATGACTCCTCGAGGCCAACTGCTAAAATTATAGATGCACCCTAGATGGGTAACCATTTTGTAGATGAATGGGTGAATCTGCTCCAGATATGTACCTGACATCTACCTGTGATATTCCTTACCTTCTGTCTCCAAGATAAAATTACAGAAATCCTCAATAAATTAAGAATGATCATTACATCATTTTAATTGCTACACAGCTAAACAGTGAAGAGTATAAATTATTTCTAAGGTTAAAATGTAATTCCTAAATGAACTATGTCACAGATGACCAATAATATCATGTCACAGGCTAAGACTTGCAACATACAGCTACAGGGATATTGTAAATTTACTGTGAACACAGTAAAGTTTAGTATTTTCTAAACTCTTCTTTAGTATCACTAACATTAACAGTCACATGCTGTATCTCAGGGTTAAACTCCAGTATACGGTGTACCTTCTGATGACAGCTATTAATAAAGTGAATTGTGGCTTTGCATCTGTCAGTGGCGAAATACTGTACTTTTCCTCTTGGAAGGCAAAGCTTACACACTGTGCTCAATTTAAATGTAATCTGAATAAGTTTTTGATCTTGCCCAAAAGCCTCCTTTTGCATTAAGCAACACCTTTTTCATATAGTGCAGATGCCTTTTCCACCACATTTTCATAGAGCACAGAAAACAATGGGCCAGATTCACAGTCAGCGGCGTATGTTTGAGCGGGCGTAGCGCATCTCATATGCGCTACGCCAACGTAACATAGAGAGGCAAGAGCAGTATTCACAAAGCACTTGCTCCCTAAGTTACGGCGGCGTAGTGTAAATGGGCTGGCGTAAGCCCGCCTAATTCAAATTTGGAAGGTAGTGGGCGTGTTGTATTATAATTAACCGTGACCCCATGTAAATGAATGGCTGAACGAACGGCGCATGCTCAGAATGACGTCGCATATACTCCCTAAGAAACGACGGCTCAATGCGTACGACGTGAACGTAACTTACGCCCAGCCCCATTCACGTACGACTTACGTAAACAACGTAAAATACGACGCTGTTCCCGCGCCCATACCTTAACATGACTTACTCCTGCTTTATGAGGGATAACCAGGGCTTTTTTTCAGGGGGAACTTGGGGGAACTCAGTTCCACCACCTCTGGCTCAGACCCTTTGGTGCCTTCTCACCACAATCATTTGTAAACACAGAAGTCAGGTTTCTGTGTTTACAAGTGACAGCTTTTTAACCCCCTGAACTCTGCACTCTGTATGTAATACAATTCTGGTATTTAATGCCCCTTTAAGACCCTCCTACTGTTTGTGAAATCTGAACGGGTCGTGGTCAAGTTCCTGCACCTATTTTCTGAGAAAAAAAGCTCTGGGGATAACTATACGCCGGAAGTACGCCTTAGGTAAACAGCGTAGCTTACTGCGACGGGCGCAAGTACATTCGTGAATCGGCGTATCTAGGTCATTTACATATTCGACGCGTAAATCAACGGAAGCGCCCCTAGCGGCCAGCGTAAATATGCACCCAAGATACGACGGCGTAGGAGACTTATGTCAGTCGTATTAAGCCAAAATTCAGGCGTATCTTGTTTCCTGAATACGGCGGCGCATCATAGAACTTACGCGACGTATCAACAGATACGTCGGCGTAAGTTCTACCTGAATCTGGCCCATAGTTCATAAAAGCAAAAAGTAATAAAGCCAGTGCCAAGGAATGTCTAACAGAACTCAACATAGTTGTACATCAGTTTGTGAAATGCAAAGGAAATTCACTATTTCCCACAAAAGTGTAGAATTATCTATATTTGAATTACAGAAATACTGGAAATTGGGCTAAAATAATAGAAAAACAGCAATATAAGCACTGGCTTCTGTAAGTAATTATGAGATTAAATACCTATATGAAATAAGGTCAACGTGTTCATGTGTAATGACCTGTATGAACAATGGCATTCAGTTAGATATTTACTTGCATGTAAACCTTAAATATTCATCACCATTTTGGTCACAAAATATTTTCCCAGTCTGTGACAGTTGTACCAGGGGTAGGCAGAAATCTTCCCACTAGGGCCTTGGACAGCAGTAAAACCTTGATGGGGTAAGTAAATCTTAAATCTCTCCCCTAAAATAGCCTAGTGTAGTGCCTTTGGAGCTATTTAAAGCTGCACTGTTGGGAGAAGCACTATATTTACAACTTTGTTTGTCATGAATATTTAAGACGGTTTCTATCTCCAGCTTGCATTTCAATATCTGCAAACCTGACCAACAACTCCAAATCTACCAGCATACATGACACCTTTTTCTAAAAAATAAAAAATCAATATAATCCCAATTATGTGCAGATTTTCATTTTCTGAAGCTAGGCTGTAATGCACAAGTCTAGACTCAGAAACACCTTGAGAAGTAAAGTGATGAGAAGTAGGGTTGAGGTTCAAGTTTTCCAGGTTAAAGCTTATTAAAACGTAGGACCCGATGGTATTCATACTGTAGCTATGATCCATAAACTGATTTTTTTAATCATTATCTTTTAACAGGGGTAGTCCTTCATGACTGGCTGATAGGTCATAGTATACTTATCCACAAGAAGGGTAGTAAGGAAGAAGCTGGAAATTACAGGCCAGTGTGTTTAACATCTGTAGCAGTAAAATGAATAAATAACCCCTAAAAAGAAGGATCGTGATAAATTAAAAATGCACAACTGCTGTACTCAAAGCAGCATGGCTTTACTGAGACCAGATCATGTCAGACCATTCTGATGTGTCTCAATTACAAATGTTTTGAACCAGGGTGGTGTTGTAGACATTGTTAGGCAGATGTAAGTATGACATGTTATATATATTTTTTTTAACAAAGCTTTAGTATCACTTTAACAAGTCTTAGCTGGAGTTTGGCTTTAATTTGTTATTGAAATCCATCTAACTCTTCTAGTGCATCTAACACTTCCTTCTCCCTAGATTGACAATGCTTCAAAGGTATTGCAGGCATTAAAAAAAATGAAAAAAAGCCTGGAAAAAAAAGAAAACAAATGCAGTCACCACATTTACCATTTGATGTGCATCAAGCAAAATGACATTTTTGTTTTTGAATTAATACCACTTTAATTTGTATTTTTATATTTTTTCGGGTTTGGTCTCTGATCCAAAGCAGAGTAAAAAAAAAATCACTTTGCTCTTTTCTTCCCTGTCTCTGCTCTGGAATCCATCACTCTTCTACAGGACTATTACACTTAAAATAATAGAAAATATAGATTAATATAACCAGCAGAAACCAGAAGCAGTCCCTGCTTCATATCTCAATGACCAATCCATATATCATAACAGCAATTAGCAATGTGATGTATGAGTTGATGGAAATGCAGCAGCTATGCTGTAGGAGTAAAGTGTCCTTTGGTGTTACTATAGGAAACATCAGAGGACCAGATGCAGATATTTAGCTGTTCTCAAAACTACTGCACCTGCTTGAACTGGTATGGCTGTCCTTAGAAAAGGTGTACTCACAAAAGTCGAACAAAATATGATATAGTATTAGTGAGGAGCAAATCCCATCACTAATTCAGCACAGCCAAAGCTACTACATGGATTTTCCAACTCCCTGTAGCTTTATTTCTCAGGGAGGGTAATACAATACTTCCTAATTAGGACTGAAGTATAATACTTCCTTATTAGGGAAGTAATAGCATAGGCGTGCGCACAGGGTGTGCCAGGTGTGCCCAGGCACACCCTAAACACACAGAACTTTTGGAAGCACCTGCTTACAAGCATGCTGCAGAGAAGCACCTTACTCTCTGTGTGGCAGAAGTGGACATTCTGCAACGATCCAACACCAACCTGCTGAGCCAAACCGAGAGCTTTATAATTAACAAAGCTCATAATTGGGGAGCTCAAGCTTTGACTAAGCAGGGGACATTTTGGACCCCTTTTCAAACACACACCTTTCTCTGCAGGACCCCTAAAAGAAACTGATTGCAAGGCTTTACACATCTTTGTCTTAATGCACCCAGAATGGATTTAGCTGACTTAAATGAAAAGTTCAGTTGGCTCCACTTCAGTTTTAAGTGGACATTTCCTTTAAACCAATGATTTAATGGAATTCTGTCAAACTCCAAAACATTTCCAGATTTGTTATTACTCTTAATTTAAATGGGGGTACTGTGAAGCCTCGTACACACGACCGGTTTTCCCAGCAGGAAAACTGCCAGGAGAGCTTTTGGCTAGGAAAACCGGACATGTGTAGGCTTCCTCGCAGTTTTCCCGTCAGGAAAACAGCCGCTCTCTATTTTCCCGTCGGGATTCCAGGCGTTTTTTTCCTCCAGATCTACTACTTTCCTATGGGAAACACTGCAAGGCCGTGCCGATGGAGCATACACAAGGCCGGGATTCCCGGCAAAAGCTCCATGGCAGTTTTCCTGCCGGGTTCTCAGCTTTCCCTCGGTTTTCTCGGCGGACTTTTTACCACCGAGTAAACCGGGCGTGTGTACAGGGCTTCATTGTTAATTCACAGAGCATCATGACCAATAACAATTGCATTAGGTCGGTATATTAATATGGATGACAGAAAATAAAGGTTCTACCATAAATGAGGGAAGCAGACAAAGTTACTTCCAAAAGCGCTGGAGGATTTGTGAGTAATGCTTGTCTGTGTAGGGGTTGCCAGCTAAATTAGGAGCTGCTATTTTCATCAATGACATCAGATACTTGGCTATTCATTTTTCATTTCTGCTGATAATTTTTGAAAATAAGGAAACCATCATTTTCAGGGATCGACAGGGTTTCATAATTCTAAAATCATTGATGTAAAGTACATTCAAGCATGCTGTCCATAAAATGATTACAGTCTTTTTCTAATCTTTACCAGACATTAAATAGCTTTCATTTAAAATGACAGACCTCAAAGATTCAGCTGTATATAGGCCCCACCTCCTGCTTCATTCATAACGGCATGAAAAATATTCTGCTCTAAAGCGAAACTTCACCTTTTCTCAAAGTAAAAACAATACACTCCTGACCAGTTACAGTATATGCATTGCAAATATTTTTTCAAATTCTTCCCTGCTCCAGTTTTGTAGACACGTCTTCAAACAATTGCAATAACCCCCTCAAACAGCCTGGTAAGTAAGACAGAGTACCCTTTACAATCCTGCATTACACCTTTATTCAGTACAAATCAGCAAAGATGAAAGGGTCACTGCAGAAGTGCTAATTTAATATTTGAGATTTCACAGGTATTCTGTACAATAAGCTACTATAGTTGCAGATTTCCATTGAACTATCATTGTTCATAGTAATACATTTTAAAACAGGGGTCTCCAAACTTACTAAACAAAGGGCCGGTTTACTGTCTTTCAGACTTTAGGAGGGCCAGACTGTGGAATGTGGGCGTAAACATCAAAATATTTGGTACTAGGGGGAGAAATAATGCCCCATTGTTGGTATCATAAGGATGAGTAGTGCCCCATTTTTGGTGCCAGTGGGAAAAATTATCCCTCATGGTTGGTGTCAGTGGAAGAAATGGCGCCCCATTGTTGGTGTCAGATGGCATAATAGTGTATTGTATGAGTGGAAGGAATAGTGCTCCAAGGGACAGTTAAAAGCTAGCAAAGGGCCGCATCTGGCCCCAATGCCACAGTTTGGAGGCCACTGTTTTAAAATAACATGTGGAGCAATTTTATATGTTTAATCTCTTTTTTTTAAGTGATGTTTTCCTTGAATTGAGGGCATTGTTACCTATTAAGACATAATTGAACCAAAAACCCTCTTTTTAGTTTTAAGTAGCAGTGTTTAATTGTTTGTTGATTGTTTATTGTAGCATGGAATATAGTGAATTCTTTGCTCATCTGTACAAGCAGAACAGGGAGTTTGGCCTATGCATGAGCTGACATTATCATACTAGGAATATAGAGAAATCTCCTTGCCTATACAAAACTAATACATTGTGAATTTGGCTTTCAACATCAAAGTGTTATTAGTAGGCGTCTCTAATTTGACCATATACATTTATGGGTGAAGGATGTGAAGAAAGCAGCCTTTTTTTACATTAGATGAATTTAGCATAGAAGAAAAGTATACAATGACCAAATAATCTGGTGAAAACAGTGATCATACTACTGAACTATTGTCCAGTGTCCAGTGCCAATCCTGTGTCCAGAGAAATTATTTGTGTCCCATGCACCAGGCAGTTATCTAAATTTTAGGTCTAAAGTAGCTTTTGCTCATCCTATCTGCAAACTGTTTCCATTAAAACTCAACTATACTCAAAGTCAGTGAAAAATTATATAGATGCGCTATTATTAACTTATAAAGTGTAACCGTACAAAATAGTTCAGGGAGAATCAAATCTCCATACAAAAGCAATGAGCTGTGAGCAAATGTGAAACTAAATACACATCAATCATGTGGCAAGTCCTCAAACATGTGCACAGTGATCAACCAATAAGTCCCATTAAGGAAAAAACATACGATGCCTTCCTTCACTCAAAATGCAGATCCCAGCACTTCAACTGCTGCAGTCCGGTGAGCGGGCACTCAGTGGCAGATATGTATAAGAAAAGAAAGACAAGACCTCATTGCGCAGTAAACAAAATCAAATGGATAAAATGATCCAATACATCAGCAAGTGCACTCACGAATCCCCGCTTGTGTTAAGCATGAAATGCCGCTCAGTGTGCAGTCTCCTCAGTCGGATCCGATGGTCTCGGATTCGATCGTCCTGTCACTGTAGGCTCCTCCCTACGTGTTACGCCACGGACACGTGACTTAATCACGTGTCTAGCAGCTGTATTATTTAATTTTTTATTCGTTTTTTCTGTAATTATTAATCTAATAGCGCTGTAGTACACCATATACATATTATACTCAAAGTCAACTGATATTTTAGTTCTGGGTGAGACCAGTGGGTCGAGTTACTCATTGTCTTCTCCAGTGCTCCAACATCAAGATTTTGTACATTGTGGCTTGTTTGACAAACCCTCACATGAGGCCATAAGTTACTCAATATTTTCTTTAAATGTGCTTTGTTTTGTTGTGTGCCTGTCCAATGCTTTCCTCCATCAATTTCCTGTGCCTGCAGAACTTTACCTGCCTTGACTTTCAAGCTTTCCCATCCTTTTCTTTTTATTACAAGCTCAACTTGAACACTTTCTACCCTGATACCCTGACCTTTGCCTGTTTATAGAATTCTGTTTACCCATTGATTACATGTTTCACCTTTTCAGCATGTTCATTTACACAATTGTGTTAATGACCATGACTTGGGAACACATATAGTAAAATCTGGTGGTCCCTG